>NC_092227.1:14488113-14570613 GCF_036320965.1 Panulirus ornatus | reverse complement strand
GACGTATGTATATACATGTGTATGGGGGGGGGGCCATTTCTTTCGCCTGTTTCCTTGCGCTACCTCGCAAACGCGGGAGACAGCGACAAAGTATAATAATAAAAAAAAAAAAAACATATATATATATATATATATATATATATATATATATATATATATATATATATATATATATATATATATATATATATATATATATATATATATATATATATATATATATATCCACCTTTGAGACGTATATTTCTTCACTATTTCTCTCCATATGTCCAAACCATTGCAAGTACACCCTCTTCAGCTCTCTCATTCATATTCTTCTTGTTACCACACCTCTCTCTTAACCTATCATAACATACTCCGTTAACTCTCCTTGCAACACGATATGTCCACAAACATATAATTTTCAACACATTCACCCCATTCCGTACATTCTCACTCACAGCCCGTATCTCGCATCCATACAACACCATCGGGACGAATATACCTTTAAACATACACATTTTCGCTCTCTAAGACAGTGAACTCTCTTCTCACATACCTTAATCTTCCCAGAACGTTCGTCTCCTAATCCACCTTTTGACTCACTTCAGCTTACGTAATTCCATTCGCAGAGAGTCATATAAACATTTCTCTTCCTTCAAGTTTCCTCTATTCAAACTTACACCCCAAATAACGTGTCTCTTTGCAGTGTGAAACTTAATAACCTTGCTTTTATTCACGTTTACTCGCAACTTTCTCCTTTCACACACGCTGTTCCAGACTCAGTCGCTAACCTCTGCAGTTTTTCAATCGAGTCTGCCATCAACGCCGTGACGTCATCACGTACCAACTGACTCGCCTCCCGTCCTGCACACCTCCTCCTCCTCTCTCCAGCATCACAGAGAAAGGGTTCTTAAGGCTGTGCAATGATATATACGGTAATGATAAGCTTTTCCATGATTATCATTGGAAATTCTCATTATAGTTTTAGACATTATTCTTACCTAACATCGTGAAATATCAAATCATCTACGGTAAGCACTACATTCCCTGTATGCTGACAGTGCTAAAGGAAACTTGGATACACACCCAACTGTTTCTACGTTCCCCTGATACTGGACCAAAGGAACTCCTGGATAGCGACAGTAGCGTGGTGTACCTTGACCTCCTTCCGACTTTACCGTCACCTCAGAGCGTCCGCACTCGTGCACTGTTGACTGCTACCAATGCAAAACTCAGCCACTAGTGACACTACTGCTGTACATCCCCATCATTGCTGACCTCCAACACCACGAACACCACCTCCTTGACCACTGCTACTCACCTTTACATCCCCCCTTCTCCATCTCTCCCCCCCCCCCCCACACACACACACACACTCACACACACCTGATCTTTCACTAGTGTTACGGTTTGACTGCCAGTGACCCAGCCATTGCCATATCCCCAGCCACTAGTGACTACTACTATTCTTGACCTCTGAACCTAGTGACCCTACATATACTGACCTCTCCTCGCTGCTGCTAACTTACACCACTAATGAATCTTACCACTATTGACACCTAATGCAAGTTTACCTCTGTTGACACCTAGTACAAGTTGCTGATAGATCGCCTCCCCTCGTATTCCCTATTACTATCGACCACACCATCACTGACCTCCCCTACTCTTCAGACCTCTCCCTGAGAATACCAGCCACTTTACACACCTTACGATACCAGCCACCACGAACTTCACCCACATGACGATACCAGCCACTACGAACTTAACCCTTGTGATTCAAGCTCATTTCTTATACTAATCCCTCACAGCCAGTGAACATAAGCCAGCTGAAGTTTTTAAGGTTGTAATGCGTTCACCTCACCGTTTTCTGGATTTGTTTCCATCCCATCATCTCTCATGAGTACAGAATCTTCAAACTCAAGTTCTGTATACTGCAAACCATTACCCTCTAGACACTGTTTCCTACGATTCTCTTATCAAGAGAAGTTATACTTAGAGAACAAGACTTTGAACCATTAGAAAAATAACTTCAACTAATTAGATTTATTTGTGAGCACTAGCTATCTTATCAATGGAATAATTATTCGCCTCAGACATAATAGAACAGCGTTACTTCCAAGCCATTGTTATTAATTGTTGTAATGAACCATATTACTCCTGCGTCTGTGGAGGACGTTCAGCATAATGTGTCGGACCAGGAGTAGAAACATGGAGAAAGAGAGTCGCTGGCGACGGAGGATCATCCCCGCTGGCCCTCACACCAGGGAGTGAGGGTTGGTTAGGTGGACAGGTGGCCGGGGGGTTCATTCCCACTAGACCACACACCAGAGTGTGAGGGATGCACACACCAGAGAGTGAGGGATGGTGTGAGGACCGGCGGCTGACCACTAGGCCACACACCAGAGTGTGAGGGATGCACACACCAGAGAGTGAGGGATGGTGTGAGGACCGGCGGCTGACCACTAGGCCACACACCATAGAGTGAGGACCAGCTGCTCATGGTCATCCCCGCCTCACATCGTTGCCGTGCTATAGGACGGGTCTCGACATATCATGACACATATATATAAACCAGAATCCTGATCTTGCCTTGCATTCGGACTCCCAATATAAACCATCATACAAACTCAAATGTAAGATAAGAATGAGGTTTTGCGACGAACTGTTATCAAGGATCATTCGCGAAAATTGTAGTTCGTGCCCAGTGAACCACATCATCGAAGATATAAAATGCCATGAAAATAGTTTCACTTTCTCCCTGAATGTCGGGAGTAAACTTTGCTATGTAACTAACTCACCGCTTGGGGACAAGGGCGTCTGAATCAGGATTGAAGGGTAGTTTATTTCTTGTAACGGCGACATTTAGTTTGACAAGGGGCAAAATGTGCCCATTTGTGTGCGTGTGTGTGTGTGTGTGTGTGTGTGTGTGTGTGTTTGTGTGTGTGTGCTTCCTAATTTGTACCGTACTGGGAGAGAGTTTTACACTTATACACTTATCTCCTGCTAGATGATAATCATTCTGAGGTCTACCCTCACTTTCTTCCATCCTCATTACATTTGCTGGGGTTGGATTCTATCAACTGTGTGTCTGACCATCCTTGGAGTCTGTTTATGTCCCATCCTTAGCTGATGTATGTATGTATGTATGTATGTATGTGATTACTGTTTGTTAGTACTATTTATGTACTATAGGATGAGCGTTTCACGTTCATGTTACCCCGTCTTTTACCCTTGCATATTTGTATCATGTCTTTACTCCTGCGTATGTATACACACAAACACACACTACAGCCTAAGCCAGGTACCTATCTATCTTTCCTCATTATCTCAATATCCAGTTTTCATTTGGTTTGTCAGTTAGATAAAGAATCCAAAATCACTAGTAGGTACCTTAAATCAGGCCCAGTTTGATGAATGAAACATGGAGTTCCACAGTTATACATGTTCTTACTAATCCATCTTGTGAACTGGGTTTATTCGTCAACTGATCCGAGCGTCTCCATTCACACCGTCTTAAGACACAGATTCTTTCCATTGCCCTCGATCCTCAACAGTTTAGAATCCCCCCAAAACCCTATTCAATTGCCTCATTTTTCCAAAGTGACTGACGTGACACAGGCCAAGTAAGCCCCAATCAAAGACCATGTCTCGAGTGAAAGGAATAAAATAAGAGGAAAAAAAAAAAGATGAAAATTAATGAAGGCTCCGCAGATTCTTGAATGCCTGACTCTTAAAAGGTAGAAAGGGTTAAAAGAAGAGGGAAAGACGAAAGGAGGAAGATAATTCGACAGTCTAGCTGTCTGATGGAGGAAGGAATTATCATAACGGTCACTCCTCGAATTGCTGGTCTCCACACACAAACTGCGGGAAGCAAGAGTCATGCGCGTGCCTCGAGTTCAACTAGGGACATGTACAGTCAGTTCTCGAGGGCAGTGACGAAAACGTACAGTCAGTTCTCGAGGGCGGTGACGAAAACGGTTCCTGCAGAACAGAGGAAGAGAAGAGAGCGGCAGCATCGTGACGTACAGAACGGGATTATTAAGGAGAGGTGACGCCAGGAGAATTCATAAGATGGAAGGTCTTTGATGCCAGTCTTCACTTATGAAATAGCTACTCCCAGAAAACGTAATCTCTGCGCCCATATAATACCCGCAAGCTTTTGAGGGGGAAGCAGACATATTGGTGTTGATTACATGAGGTTTCTAGGATACGGTAAAGGATATGGTTAAGCCAACATCTCCATGCTATTACAGGGTTGAGTTTGGATGTTTTGAAATTGGACAAAGGGAAATGTGTGACTCATAAAATGGAACGTAGTAGGAGATTGCGTCTTAGTGTTTGAAACTGCGTGATGCTGCTCGAGTCTGAATTGAGAAAGAGTGTATGTGCTCCACAATCTCGTACTTTCCTGTACCCGCCGTGTTCTTCACCAACAAGCTGTTCATTAACCCTGACAAGAGCTCTGTAACTCAGAAACATATTTCCTTCCATCACTTCTCGCTGCTTTCATTTTAAGTATCCAGATATATCTCATAGTCTTCTTCAACCCACCTGTAGTAGATTATTCATATGTAGTCTAAACTTAATCGATTTGAAACCTTTATAATTGATATTAAGGTTCCCGTATATCTCTCTTAGCTATTAAATAGGACAAAAAGGAAGTGTTTTATTTATTTCGTTAGAGCCAATATCCACTACTTAACACACCAATGTTGCTGTACAAAAATTTGCACTGCTTCCAACCTGTCTATTTCCTTCTTCAAACATGGGTTCCACGAAAATAAGCAATGTTCAGGTTTAAATCCCACACACATAGAATCTGTTTGGTCGAACAAATAGAATATCTTCCTAAATCCATAATGCCAGTCTTATGTTGCCCAATGATGCATAAACTCTGCTAACATCGTCCTTGATGCGTCTGTCAAGTTACCAAGTGTTTATTGTTAGTAATCCAAGATCTTTCTCACTGAACGATTTTTGTGAACTCTCCCCGGCAAGATTGTGATGATCCCGTCCTTGTTTTTAGTACATAACACTTCTTTTTTTTTTTTTTCTAATCAAACATCATCAGCCTTCTGTCGTTTCGTCTTGATCTCCCTTCGATGTTTCACAGCCATTCACATCATTAGTTTCTGATTATGATTAGTATTAGACTGTATGAAAATATATACCATTCATTCTGGCAGGTTATATATAAGCACGAACTAACACACGTCTGAAGTTTATCTTTATGGCACTCTAACTCTGACTTCCTTTGACAATCAACAGCATCCTTTGGCCACAACTTCCTTCACTGCCACTGAATTATTTTTCACTCCGTAATCCATATACAGCCTACGCACTCATGTTTATCAATAACCTATCTATGTGGCACCGTATTTTACAAAATCCAAATAAATATAATCTGTATTAATTTGTAACTTATAAAAAATCTATGAGAATAATAGCACACGATCTTCGCTCTTTAAATCTTCAAAATCCATCATTCAACAATTCAGTGTAATCAGGATGTTCAGTTCCTCATAATCTTTAAATTCTGAATCCCTACACACTAAACTAATCATTGAGAACAAAACAGAGTGCAAAAGAACACTTCGATCCCCCTTCTATTGTATAGGAATAATATCTTAACATTTTCAATCCTCTTGAACCATTCAAGGCCAACTCCATCGCACGTTTCTCCCATACCCATGCTGATACTCTGTCTAGGTTTGAGGAACTAATCATGCTCACCTCTTTCAATAATCATCACAATCCTCTTAACTAATAGCATTCTTATTCAACATTTGTCCACTGAGATTACGATTTACCTCCGGAGGTCTTAGATCCTCATTTGTTACCATTGGCTGATAATACTTCGTTACTTATTCCCAATATTTTTCCATTTCGCTGAGATATCTTTACAGTATTAGAAGACGCTCTATACCGACAATCACCATCACCTTTATTCATAAGTCTTACCCCAGTTCATACTAAACAAGAATTTATGTATTTCCTTACTATTACCCGTATCAACATTGTTTCCTTTTACCAAACGTAGCAATAATGTTTCCAGCTGCTTGACTCAGCCTCACCACCACCTGATCATTCTTGCCCGCCTTGTGTACAAGATTCTCAACCACCAATGTTGTCCGTGCAAATACCAGACCCAACACAGGTGGACGACCCTCTTGCCTACCTTTGCTTGGTTCCAGGATACACTAATATACATAGGAATGCAAAGGAATACAAAGGAATTCAAATAGAAGCACAACACTGGGTCCTTTTAAGGTTGTTAGTGATAGTGTAAGATATCAGAAACTCACAGATGAGTGGGTTAAACGTTAGAGGGTATACAGATAAGGCAAAGAGAATAACCTGCAAATTGTCAGTGTAGTTAAGGAGGCGCAAATGATGAAAGTCGTGAACTTGAAGCGAAATAGCTATAAGTTCTGTTCTTAAACGTATCAATAGTTCTGCTTTCAGCCACTCTAATTGGCTAATTGTTTCATACGTTTACAATCCTGTTGAAGAAAAATTACTTTGCCTTATTCGGAATGAGAAACGTTAGCCCACGAGTTTGTTGTATCCATTACTGCGAGTGAAATCAGACGAATTAAGTCTTAAGAAACTTAATAGATCAAGTTGATCATAGCTTTTGATAAGTTTGAATAATTGTATTATATCACCTTTTAGCCGTCTCTATTCTAAGCTAAATAGATTCCCGTCGTTTAATCTGCTTTCGTAGGATTTATTTCTCAGCTGGGAAATCATCTTGGTAGCTCGTCGCTGCGCTCTCTCTATTCTGCGTATGGTAGTTTCTAGGGAGGTTGACCAAAACTGAACGCAATGTTCAAAATGCGAACGAACCAGTGAATAGTAGAGTGAGGATGATTTCCTTGGACTTAAATTCGAGAGACTAACATATGAATCCAAGAATTTTGTTAGGTCTTATCCTGTATTACTGCCCTGTTATTTGATTTTAGGTCACCAGAGAGTATTACCCCCAAGGTATTTCCCTCATTTATCTTTTGAAGTTCAACATAATTCATACTGTCCCTTGCCTTTTCGTTATTGCTACCGATATGAAAAGCTTTGCACTTATTGATATAGAAATACAGAGTGTCCCTTAAAAAATGTACTCCCTTTTGGACCCCCTATAACTCACTGATTATTTTTTTCTTTTTTTCAGATCTGGAAAAAGAAAAAAAAAAAGTCAATGAGTTCTAGGGTGCCCAAAAGTGCTAACGGTGTCCTCCGAAAAATGTACTCAAATTTTGGCACCCTATAACTCACTGATTTTTTTATTCTTTTTTTTTTTTTGAAAAAAATTCAGTGAGTTATAGGGTGTCAAAAAGTGCGAACATTGTTTGGGGGGACACCCTGTACATTTGCCACCTATGAGCCCAGTCCATCAGTTTGTATCATTTTGAAACTACAGACATTCAGATTCATTTGTAGATTTATTTCCCAGATGTGTAACATCAGCGAATTTGATAGCTTGCAGTGCAGCCCATTATCATTATCACTACTGTATAGGAGAAAGAGAATTGGTCCCAAGACTGACCCCTGTGGTACGCCACTTGTTACGTCTAACCATTCCAAGGCTTGACCATTAATCGCAACTCTTTGATTACGACCAGTCTACCAATGTTCTGTCCGCTAACGTACAACCCCATCGTTGCTATGTGACTTAATTTTTGCTCGTAACCTTTAATGCGTAACCTTATCCGATGCTTTCTGAAAATCTTGGTATATGATATCAACTGCTTTATTTTCGTCACATTTTTTGATTATACCATAAAAGAAATCAAGCAGGCTTGTTAGGCATGAGTGATTTCGTCGAAAACCATGCTGGAAATCGTTTGTTAAGTGGTCGACCTCTGAATGATGTGCAATTCTATCTCAAATGATAGTTTCCATAAGTTCTTCAATTACAGACTTTAACCTAATTGGACGATTATTTCCGGGCAGCGACATTACCTTTTCAGCATATCATTGCTACTCTGGCAAACTTCCATTCATCTGCCGTTTCTAAATGTCTTTTTGTCCCAATACTTTCCCTCCCACATTCCAGCTATAACAATACACACCGGATAGTTTCCCTAAAAACAAAGTCACCTGAAATATAAACAGTCTGCTCGCTGGTCTTTCTGTATTTACACAGACGCCCTTGAATACCTTTACCATTCCTCCATGTTGGAGGCATCCCCTGCTCATTCATTGTTCCCACAGGAGTTATGTATCACTGACCTCGAAATCCATATATTCAGTTCAGCGTTCTTGATTTGATATTCCAACTTCCCTCCTTAATGCATCATATCATATGATTTCAGCAGGTATTTCAGTTGCCTTAAACATAAAGCATATATATATATATATATATATATATATATATATATATATATATATATATATATATATATATATATATATATATATATACAAAGGATGGAAAACGGCAATGGATCTAAATTTAGGTATGGATATCGAGAAGCTTAATCAAAGACCATATATATATATTTGGACGATTTTTGCAGGGAAAAAATGCAATTGAGTGGGAGAAGTATAAAAGAAAGAGACAGGAGGTCAAGAGAAAGGTGCAAGAGGTGAAAAAAAGGGCAAATGAGAGTTGGGGTGAGAGACTATCAGTAAATTTTAGGGAGAATAAAAAGATGTTCTGGAAGGAGGTAAATAGGGTGCGTAAGACAAGGGAGCAAATGGGAACTTCAGTAAAGGGCGTAAATGGGGAGGTGATAACAAGTAGTGGTGATGTGAGAAGGAGATGGAATGAGTATTTTGAAGGTTTGTTGAATGTGTCTGATGACAGAGTGGCAGATATAGGGTGTTTGGGTCGAGGTGGTGTGCAAAGTGAGAGGGTTAGGGAAGATGATTTGGTAAACAGAGAAGAGGTAGTAAAAGCTTTGCGGAAGATGAAAGCCGGCAAGGCAGCAGGTTTGGATGGTATTGCAGTGGAATTTATTAAAAAAGGGGGTGACTGTATTGTTGACTGGTTGGTAAGGTTATTTAATGTATGTATGACTCATGGTGAGGTGCCTGAGGATTGGCGGAATGCTTGCATAGTGCCATTGTACAAAGGCAAAGGGGATAAGAGTGAGTGCTCAAATTACAGAGGTATAAGTTTGTTGAGTATTCCTGGTAAATTATATGGGAGGGTATTGATTGAGAGGGTGAAGGCATGTACAGAGCATCAGATTGGGGAAGAGCAGTGTGGTTTCAGAAGTGGTAGAGGATGTGTGGACCAGGTGTTTGCTTTGAAGAATGTATGTGAGAAATACTTAGAAAAGCAAATGGATTTGTATGTAGCATTTATGGATCTGGAGAAGGCATATGATAGAGTTGATAGAGATGCTCTGTGGAAGGTATTAAGAATATATGGTGTGGGAGGCAAGTTGTTAGAAGCAGTGAAAAGTTTTTATCGAGGATGTAAGGCATGTGTACGTGTAGGAAGAGAGGAAAGTGATTGGTTCTCAGTGAATGTAGGTTTGCGGCAGGGGTGTGTGATGTCTCCATGGTTGTTTAATTTGTTTATGGATGGGGTTGTTAGGGAGGTAAATGCAAGAGTTTTGGAAAGAGGGGCAAGTATGAAGTCTGTTGGGGATGAGAGAGCTTGGGAAGTGAGTCAGTTGTTGTTCGCTGATGATACAGCGCTGGTGGCTGATTCATGTGAGAAACTGCAGAAGCTGGTGACGGAGTTTGGTAAAGTGTGTGGAAGAAGAAAGTTAAGAGTAAATGTGAATAAGAGCAAGGTTATTAGGTACAGTAGGGTTGAGGGTCAAGTCAATTGGGAGGTGAGTTTGAATGGTGAGAGGCTGGAGGAAGTGAAGTGTTTTAGATATCTGGGAGTGGATCTGTCAGCGGATGGAACCATGGAAGCGGAAGTGGATCATAGGGTGGGGGAGGGGGCGAAAATTTTGGGAGCCTTGAAAAATGTGTGGAAGTCGAGAACATTATCCCGGAAAGCAAAAATGGGTATGTTTGAAGGAATAGTAGTTCCAACAATGTTGTATGGTTGCGAGGCGTGGGCTATGGATAGAGTTGTGCGCAGGAGGATGGATGTGCTGGAAATGAGATGTTTGAGGACAATGTGTGGTGTGAGGTGGTTTGATCGAGTAAGTAACGTAAGGGTAAGAGAGATGTGTGGAAATAAAAAGAGCGTGGTTGAGAGAGCAGAAGAGGGTGTTTTGAAATGGTTTGGGCACATGGAGAGAATGAGTGAGGAAAGATTGACCAAGAGGATATATGTGTCGGAGGTGGAGGGAACGAGGAGAAGAGGGAGACCAAATTGGAGGTGGAAAGATGGAGTGAAAAGGATTTTGTGTGATCGGGGCCTGAACATGCAGGAGGGTGAAAGGAGGGCAAGGAATAGAGTGAATTGGAGCGATGTGGTATACAGGGGTTGACGTGCTGTCAGTGGGTTGAATCAAGGCATGTGAAGCGTCTGGGGTAAACCATGGAAAGCTGTGTAGGTATGTATATTGCGTGTGTGGACGTGTGTATGTACATGTGTATGGGGGGGGTTGGGCCATTTCTTTCGTCTGTTTCCTTGCGCTACCTCGCAAACGCGGGAGACAGCGACAAAGTATAAAAAAAAAAAAAAAAATATATATATATATATATATATATATATATATATATATATATATATATATATATATATATATATATATATATATATATATATATATATATATATATATATATACCTAAATTTAGATCCATTGCCGTTTTCCATCCTTTGTATGTTACAATCATCTTCATCACTATAATCCCCTCTTTTGTTATCTAGTTGTTGCAAAGTATTTTTGCATTACCTTTCCCTGATATCTTTCAGCGACCCTAGCACTCTTGACCCTCCTCCTCCTACTTCTCGAAACTCATTGCCTTTGCTGACCTGTTGTTCTTAACTTTCTCCAGCCTCATATTGTTTTATCCATATCAGTGTATATTGCCTTAAAATCCTCTTGTTCTTTCCTAATATATAGTTCCTTGTCAAAATATTCTCTAAATGATGATTTTTTTTTGTTAACTTGACAGGACAAGCCTTTTTTTTTAATAGCACCTTCCAAGTCTATAAATGTCCTCAGTGTTGTCTTTATCACTGTCTAACACCCATGACAGTAAAGCTAAACTATCCTTAACATCCTTTAGGTTTCCTCCTCTTCTGTTTTCCCTCCTTTGTAACTCTTGCTCCTCCACGCCAGATAAAATCACTGACTTTTTCCCTGTCTTCCACATTCCCGGTTGTTGTAGTAATCTGGATAATCCTTTCTCTCTCCTTTCATTTTTAGATTCCGTTCACAAGTTTCCCTTAATTGCTGCAGGAAACAATACCTTCGCGTCGTTCACGATCGTGCTAATTTGCTTACTCTGCTCTCAGTCTATCTACTTCTTTCCCTTCGTCAACTGGATTTTTCATCCAGTCTCTCCCTAACTTCTATTGGATTTGCAGTACTTCGTTGTGCAGCTCCACTCTCAATTTTTCTTATTTTCTTCACAGTGTCCTCGACCTTTGCCTTCGGTCTGCTCACCATCGCTTCGGTGTTGCTTGGTTAGCTTCCTTAACTCGTCAACTTCCTCACCCTATCAGTTCATATTATCTTATCATGTAACAACAACTGTTACATGATATCTCTTACATCCATTTCTGACTTATGCATTTCCTTATTTCCAATTTGATAATTGTTCTGGGTCCTCTATGTCTGCTACCTTAAGCTACGCTAATTCCCAGCGTTTATATTCGTCATCTACCTCAATAAACTTCTTGTCTCATTTGCAGAACGCTGATGCAAGACTGCATTTAAAGTTGTAGACAATCTCCAATACAAACTATCATGTATATGAGTGTTATTGTTTCTTCGTTGTAGATTGTCAAGGATGGCTGATGACTTCCACCTTCCACGGGTTCAGCAACAGGTTAACAGGTGACACGCTTACTCAGGTGGAAGGTCAGTGTAGGCTTACGTGGATTTGTATTTGTGTTGATTTCCTTTTTTAGCTGCCACGACACAGGAAACTGAATGTCTTAGACAAGGCATTGCAGTAACGTTATCTCAGCTAGATACGTCACAGAGACTTCTGATTGCTAAGTGTGTTGAATCCTGACGTATAGTAAGATATACTATTGATTCCTACATGTACAGCGCCAAAAGAAAAAAAATTAATGGTGTACAAAGTCCATTATGATTTGAAAGGCTTTTTGTCACAAGATTAATTCTTATAGTCGTCATATGCTGGGACAGTATTTCAGAACGCTGTTGATTTCTAAGGGAATGGTAGGGGAAAGTATTGATTCCTGATTATGCTCCGGAAGTGCACTGACTCTTCAGCATGTTTTAAGTAAAGTTTGACTCCAAAGGACAATGTTGCCCCATTACTCCTAAGTATGTATCAGTACGATGTTTTAAAGATACATTGGATCAGTATTGATTCCTGTGGATGTACTGCGACAATTCTTGTTATGGATCTGTCAGGACTGTGTTGATTCCAGTCGTGTACCGTAGCGAAGCTGAGCCTTTTAAGTTGCATCTGGCACCAGTACATGACCACAGCCAGTGTCATGAGGTTATATTGGCGTCATCCACCACAGGCTACAAAATGAATGGAAATTCATGAAATCGATAAGAAAAACATCCCCAGGCATGAATCTAGTGTGTTGTTGAATGCTACAAAAAGAAGGTCTGTCACTTCCACAATTTTTCTTCATTATTTTTCTATGAAGTTATCATTGATTATCATCGACATGATACATTCTTTGAGTTTCTTTTGCGTCTGTCGGCTGAAGGTAAACTCGCCATCATGTTTTCTTTATTTCCAACTTTCTTTTATGTTAGCGTTTAGCCAGCTGTTGTGCCAAAAATGCACAGTTAAGGTATTACAGACATTGCAGAACTGGGAGGCGATAAATAGAACTGGTGAATGTGTCGTCCTACGTGCACTTACGTAATCAAGTTTTCTTCCTTCGTAATCAGCCAAAAGATGGGTCATCATCTGTGGTCTTCCATTACCTGTTGGAATTATACGGTCCTGCGCGTTCCTCCATGACCAGCCGGAGAATGTATCATCCTATGTGTTTGTCTCGTCATCATCATCATCAGCTGAAATAAAATGTAGCGTTGTATGTAATGTGTATCGGCATTACGTGCGTACCAGCAGTCTCAGAGCTGGTCTGTGATTGGGGTCCCGGCGTAAGCTGGGATATGTGTGTGTGTGTGTGTGTGTGTGTGTGTGTGTGTGTGTGTGTGTGTGTGTGTGTGTGTGTAGATATATCAGACTAAAGACACGGTGCACGTATGCAAGGGTAAAGACGGTGCACGTATGCAAGGGTAAAGACAGAGCAACACAAGTAACCCTCCCGCCCCCGTAAAACACACACACACACACACACACACACAAGAAAAAGCAATTACAAACATTCACACAGAAACATGATAAGATATAGGTCCACTAACCACCTCACTGAATTAACACCTGGTATAGAAACTATACTACAGTTGTGTGTTAATCTCGTCGCGTCACAGGATGTCTCCACTAACAGCTTCACGCAGCATGGGGCTCCCAGGCTACCACCCACTTGGAAAAGCGGTCTTCATATGATCCCATTGAACAGACCCCCTGCCTCGTATGGCCTCATCAAACCTCAGGTACCACACCTCCCAGCGGCCGATGAAAGTGTTTTCGTGTGTGAAAACTGGCTACTCAGTCTATATCCAATATGCCGTTTTCTCATCGTTGTAGAACAGGTCCCCCCCACGAAGAGATCAATATCGAGACCCTACGGTTAATCCTGGTGTATTCATTATACACGATGTCTAACTGTGTATCGAAAAATCATAACTCGGTGTATAGTATTCGTGAGTTAATCAGTTTTCAACTTGGCGATATTGATCTTGATATTCGTCTGAAGAATTTGAGCAGTAGGATTGAACTGCATATGAGACTTCATTATCATCCAATGTCTGGGGTCGAGACAATGTGAATGAATTCACTGCCAGAGCAAGGAGCGCCGAAGGAGCCACGGGGAGAGCTTTCCGATACTCTTCACGGTATACAATTGATGGAATCTAGGTTAGGAACTTGCAACATCTCTTGACTCTACTCACTCACCTCCTGGACTCTGGCAGGTGGAGGGGGTCGGTAAAGGAAGGTGTATGGCGAGTGAGTGAGGTCAGGACGCCGCCGGACTGGAAGGTCTGTACATGGGACTTTGGTCATAAACAACACCTGGCTTGTGGTGAAGAGAAGTCTAATAGCGTCCATCTAGAGGAGATCAGAAGCAGGTTAAGAGGTGCTGCAGGCGCCAGGTTAACGTTAACACGACCCAGCCGATTGAATGGGAGAGTGTCAAAGGTGCCTCATTAGTGCACTAGTGGTATCCAGGCTTCGGTGGTGGAGAGAGATGTCGAAGATGCTGGACTGGTGTGGATTGATTGTGTTAAAGCCGCCGGATTGGCGAAGGGGTTGATGTTAAGAGCGCCTAGCATGTAGTGGAGTCAGAGCAAAGGGGTGTCAAAACCACTGAAGTGGCTGTGGGGTAGAGGTGGTAAAGGTCTTGGATAGGTAGAAGAAGTGGTGTTTGATTGATCCCAGACGCGAAGGGAGGGAGCAGGGTTGCTGTTGGTGCGTAATGTTTTCTTGAGTCGACTGTTGGGTAGAGTATATAGGGCGTCACGGGCTACCCCCTTTGTATGTTTCAGTGACCCTCCACACCGAAGGTACTCGAAAGTACTTCATTATGTTATTGTTTCTAGAAATCGTCTTTTATTTTGATAATGATAACCTCTTCCGTGTTGAAATGTTTAGCTTTTGTTTTTTAATGTTTGGTAATCAGCTGTTATGATTATCTTTGCTATCAGCGACCTTTTCATATATCTTGCCTTAACAGAGAAGGAACTGTGAAATTCTTTAGATTTAAGACTCGAAGAATGTTCCAACTTTTCGTACCCAAAAAGTGTACTGATTTTACCGCTTTTTCCACTGACAAATCTCTCTGGTTCTGAACCAAAAAAAAAAATCATTAATTTCTGCAATTGAAATTTCAAACTATGTTACTACTTGATCAATCTATTGCCAACTCTAACTGATAAAACCACTCTTTTTGATACCTTATTTTCCTCTAATTCAGCTTTGGATGATTCTGCTTCTAATCCTCCCGCTTTCATCTCCGCCCACTGAACTTGTACCGTCTCATATATTTACCTCGAGCAAGTTTCTTCTATGTACTATCGCAGCCCTAGATGGACGAGTCATGGAGCCCAGATGGCATACCTTTAAGCTAGCTCCTGTCCCTGCTCCCCTATATCGCTGTTTTCTAAACACCCAGATTTTTCCTTCCTCTTGAGAGCACCCTCTGTGCAGCCCATCCCTAGGAAGTAAACCGCTTCAACCCCTCTAAATATTAACGCCCTGTTGCTCTCACTCCTACGGTCTCCAAGGCCTTCGAAACTCTCCTTAATTCTCACTTTCTTGAAGGACTTAGAATCTCCTCACCTTCCCTCTGGTCACCACTACGGATATCGTAACACTTGGTCTACTGGTCATCTTCTCTCCTATGTTTCTCACCTCGTACACCTTCCTTGCAGGTAACGCCCACACGCCTCTCATTTCCTCTTTCACCAACAACTTGACCTTCTCATTCCACCCCTCACTACCCTTTCTCCTCCTCATTCCACCACTCGCTACCCTTTCTCAGACGCTCACATTTCTATCTTCCGCATGCCATACACTTACCTGTTTGGTGTGAATAATTTCTATATGTCTGAAGACAGTATTGAACTTCAGCGGCAGTCCTTACAGAATATTTACGTCGTTGAATTTTACTCTGATAGTGTTTATGTTGGCCAAACTTGTACATCATTAAAGGAGAAGAGTCAACATCATAGATATTCACACCAAATGAGCTGGGAAGGGTTAAGACTTGACCCACTTACAAGGATGATTAGTGTAGAATTTTGTCTCATTGAAGTTACCAATTGTGTGAATGCACATGAAAGTGTGGATGAATTAGATAAGTGTCAACAATATATCAGTCAGGTAGTGATAAGATGAAGAATGCTTTAGTGCTATGCAATGGCAGACTTGACGTCCTTAACCAGGTCAAGGTACTTGCACCCAACCTTTCCCTTTTTGGTCAACGATTCAGTGTTCCTCATTTCGAGTTAGTTTCCTATATATACTCTTCTTATCTTTGGCAATGGCTTGATATCCATTCGCTGTAAAAATGAATACATATACATACACAGACATATACATACATATACATGTACATATTCATTCTTGCTGTCTTCATCCATTTTCGTCACCACCTCGCCACACATGAAATGACACCCCACTCCTCCCCCGCCACATTCGTTCACACTCAGTCTCTAGCTGTCATGTGTAATGCACCGAAACCACAACTCCCTTTCCACATCTAGGCCCCACAAAACTTTCCATGGTTTACCCCAGACGCTTCACAAGCCCTGGTTCAATTCATTGACAGCACGTCGACCCCGATATGCCACATCGTTCCAATTCACTCTATTCCTTGGACGCCTTTCACCCTCCTGTATGTTCAGGTCCCGATCGCTCAAAATCTTTTTCACTCCATCCTTCCACCTCCAATTTGGTCTCCCACTTCTCCTGGTTCCCTCCACCTCTGACACATACATGCTCTTTCTCAATCTTTCCTCACTTATTTTCTCCATGTGACCAAACATTTCAATACGCCCTCTTCTGCTTTCTCGACCACACTCTTTTTCTTACCACACATCTCTCTTACCCTTTCATTAATTACTCGATCAAACCAACTCACACAACATATTGCCCTCAAACATTTAATTTCCAACACATCCACCCTCCTCCGCACAACCTGGTCTATAGCTCACGCCTCGCAACCATATAACATTGTTGGAACCACTAGTCCTTCAAACATACCCATTTTTGCTCTCCTTCCCCTTTTAGTTGCCTTTTACGACATGCAAGGATTAATTGAGAAGTATTCTTTCTCCCCTATCGTCAGGGATGATATATACAAACAATCTTTATTGGCAAAGCCTAATCTTTTACAAATCAGAGAAGTTGTAAGTCTCTGCTGATAAAAATAAATGTACCTCATCTTATATCAGGTCTCCCGAGCGGTTTATTAATAGCCCGAGCTTCCCAAAGCTTTGGTTTTGTGGAGCCTTGTCAGTGACCTGATTTTGAGGAGGTTTTTGCAGGTATGGAGTCTTAGACGTTAAAGCTAGGTTTAACTGGAGGTTTATGGATAATGTATGATTTCTTCTTCATGAAAGAAGCAGATTTAAGTATGTATCAGATCAAGAGAATTATTATCTTCAGTATGTTAACTTTCGCCTTATTCTAATCAGCACATGTAGACACGCGCGCACACTCACACACACACACACACACACACACACACACACACACACACACACACACACACACACACACACACACACACACACACACAAAATGGGTATCTGGCACAGGCTTGTGTGTGTGTGTGTGTGTGTGTGTGTGTGTGTGTGTGTGTGTCTACCTCGCTTTGTTCAAGACAGTACAATTTACTAAGGTATTTTGATAAGCCAAATTTTGGTCTGAGGTCGCCCGTGGCAGCAGCATGTTAACTGTGTATGAAGCAAGAGTGTGCTTTTCGTCCACTGAAGAAGGCGCTCTCTTCTGCCTCAGAGACCCGAGGCAATCAGTAAATATTGGTGTGTGTGTGTGTGTGTGTGTGTGTGTGTGTGCGTGTGTGTGTGTGTGTGAGAGAGGTTTGTATTGGGGATTCCAGAGTGTCAGCGGCGAAACCCACCACACGTGGGCCTTGGCTGGAGCATGTAGACTGACTCATATTCTTAATGGATGTTTTGCGAGCTCGTGTGTTTATATGGCACACACCGCACACGCTGTTGACGCAACTCTCCAAAGAGAGACTTCCTGGAAATCCACAAGATCTTCAATGAGAAGCTGTGGGGGGGGGGGAAAAAAAGGAAATTAGAGAATACATTCTGAGTCTTCCATTCGTCGTACAGCTAATCGGTAGTGAATTAGTGACGAGTGCCGAGCTGACCACGCATCATGAGCGTTTCGTGAGCCTCAAAACTGAGGATATGTAAACATATATTAGGAGGTTTGTGTAGCAACCATGAGTGATTATCTATACCAAAGTCAATTGCTTCTCATGCCAGATATCTGTAAAAATTTGGTCGTTTCTTCTATCTTTTATGACTTGAAAGAACGTATTTTAAGCTCCCGATCTCCACCAGTTCTTGTGTATTGGTGGATGTGTTTGTGTTACACTACTTCGCCTGTTGGAGGGTACACCATGAGTGAAAAGTCACGTTTAGCGTGACTGTCTCACTGGGAGTGCAATCTCGTCGAACGTTTTCTAATAAGGAGTCTACATATCCTTGTGACTGGAGGTAACGCAGCCTTGAGCCACATGTGCCTTTAGAAAGGTCCTAGGTAACGCCAGGACTCTTTCAAACAAGTTGGTCGTGGAGTAATTATATATAGATAGATAAATATCGGATGTGTCGAAACTGTGAAACTGCCGTAAACATCATGTAATACAAGGCACTAGTAACGTATACCGTCACTCCGTTCGTTATACAAATTGTGCCTATCCGACCCACTGAACTTATATGTCACATCTGCATACGACAGTACTTTTTGAACTAACCTTGAAAACCCGATGTTTCCCCTCAGTTGACTAATATATTGCCCGATGCAAAAATTGTCCACACTAAACCCTTATTCTGTTATGGTCATCAGATGACGATGTACTGCTCAGGATACCACACGAAAAGGATCGTAAACCACGAATAATGAACGAGACATCATCAGACACTATACTGCATAGGTGGATTGTATACAGGAGGGAGATTTGACATGGAGCATCAGCTAACAATAGCAGTAGGATACTCAAGGAGTGTCCCCCAGAATTTGGTTACAGAAAACACAAAGAGAAACTTTTCGAAACCTTAACAGTTTATCGCCATGATGCCAAACTCATCTACTTTGGATATACGAGAAAAAAATATATATATATGCTGAATACTGAACGAGGTCTACTGAGGTCACATGTAGTGTCGTAAGCCTAAAAGAAAAAAAATCTAAGTGAATCAATATTTGTCCTGTCTCTAACACGAGAATTTAATTGACTTTCATTAGCGCTCGTGAGATTTTTGTCTAATGCCTCGGCTTATTTCACTTTACATTGGTTTTGCTCGTATCAGAGAGAAGTGGAACTTTCCAGCTTTGAAGTCATATAAAATGAATATCAAACTGTAGCTTTTTGTGCGTCCACTGGTCTCTTCGCAGTTATTTTTAGGTAGAGGAAGCGTTTTGTGAGGATGAAAAGAAAAATTATTAGCTCTGTATCAGCGCTAATAATTTCTGTTATTTCAAGGGCTGGTGGATACATCCAAACTTGTCCCATTGTCATACCAAATAATATATGTGTTCACTGGGCAGTGTTTTGAACATAAAGGGCGAGGGACGATTGACGACACCAGCCAATAATTGATTATTCGGTTCCTTTGAATAGATAGTAATTTAGTAGAGACCTATTGGAGTGATAGGGGTCTGTCTGTTATACTAATTGAATTCCCAACTGAATTTGGCTGATCGGTCACATGCCGTCTGAAAACAATACCCACAGTCCCTTAACCCACACCCAGAGTGTTATAGTGAGAAATGCACGTCCACATTTATAAAGGCGCGCCTCTTACTTTCTCGCTTTACACACTGAGTTGGTTCATCAAGTGAGACTAACTTCTCCATTCGTACAACCTACATACAAGATACTTTCGTTGCGTCCGATCCCCCAGTCATTACTTTACGATCATTAGAAATATTCCTTAGTCCTCATCAATATTTTCTCTCGCTACATCCATGCAACTTATCTGCCGTCTGCCTCCACTCCTTGTGCCTCCTATAACCTGCTGTATATCTTCTCGACTAACTTATCATCTACTGAACGTTCGACATGACCACATCATCTTGACTTTCACCCACATGGCTCTCCAGTGATCTCTGCACATCACAACACCATCTCAAATTTTCATTCAGTTCTCCAAATTCCATCTGCGTTATGGAAGTTCTCCATTTCGACTTCTCTTATTTCCCCTCCTGATCCTGGCCCGTGAATACTTAAATGATGAAGTGTGGACAAAAACACTCTCTTAATTCCTTATAGAAGCCATGACAATTGTGTGATATATATATATATATATATATATATATATATATATATATATATATATATATATATATATATATATATATATATATATATATATTCCCTGGGGATAGGGGAGAAAGAATACTTCCCACATATATATATATATATATATATATATATATATATATATATATATATATATATATATATATATATATATATATAATGTACCGAAATATAACAAAAGCAAAGATTACATATTTGCTGCAGGTAGAAGCTTCAGTGCTTCAGAACATCTACGCCAAGTTCAGTCACTGGTGTAAAATAATCCATATTGATTATGCTAGCGTTCCCCGCTCCTTACAGGAAATGCCGAAAAGGACTTTGGGTCGTTTTTGTAGTCGTTATGAAGCTAGTGAGCGACATTGTTAACTGCCTCCTCACACCTCACTGCCTCTCACTCCGGCCGTTCGAGGCGCTGCTTCGAAGGGCAGCAATGAGAGACTTCGGAAACGCTTTCATGAAACGTATTCCAGTGAGAGGTGGTAGCTCGCTACGCCGTTCACTGGCTCCCAGCGACTAAGAAAACGACCCATTATTTGCGTTGGTCAATGTCCTACTCCGAGTTCCTCGATAAGAGAGGTAATGTCTCATCAAGAGTTTCTCTCTCAATATAGTAACACTATTTTCTCTTTCACCTTTGGACTTCCTAACGAAATAAGAAAAAAAAGAAAAGAAAACGAAGGTGATGCAAAGTCGAAGGAAGTTGTTTATGGTATACGAAGGTTAAAAGATACAGACACATGAAATCAAACATCCTTTCTGTACCTCATCCTCGTTTTGGTAGGTGTAGCCAGGACTTTGATCTATCGCGGCTACGATGGTGTGACAAGTTGACGGAGAGACAGATGTGTCTACACCACGAGTCACACTTGAGTTCACTTGATTTCGAAGCCGACCCATGTAGCCGAGATAGCCGCCTAGGCGCTCTGCCCAGTGGTTCGAACCCAACATTAGGTCCATGAAAATTTAAGGCAATACAGTCCATGAAAATTTAAGGCAATACAGTCCATGAAAATTCAAGAAATTTATATAAAAAGAATCTTGGACTTAGTTAAAGAATACGACTGCAACCACGTGAGTAACTGCTCCACGAAGCCGTGAGTTAGAATTGCACTGGACGGACCAAAATTCATGAGATTTATTGCTTTCTGTCCTGAATGTTGCTCACATTTTCGCTGCAGCTGATGCAGATTCCCAAACTTTTTACTCAGGCTACTGAATGAAGAATGTTCATTGCGGGATATGAGGCATCAATTAATCTTTCATGGTAACAGCTTATTTCGAATGCAAAATCACTCCTGCCGCTATTCGTGCATTGGTCTTTCCTGGTCACTTCTTATTTTCATGCTGAGTTGCGAAATGAATGGACGCGCACGGTGCAATGATTTGGCATGGGCTTGTGAAAAAACTGTAGGCAGGATTATAAAGACTGTAACATCGTATACAGATATTGAGAATTCATCCACTAGAGCTGTTTCGTAGATTTTTTTTTTTTGATCGGGTGGTTAGAGTAGAGGAAGAAGAGGTGGGACAGAGGATGACATAGTTTGAAGTCGGAAGAAAAGACTAAAATATCTACAGGTGTATGGTGTAAATTTTTTCTTTTTATGCATGTGGGTGGTTCTCTGGAAGCTTGTTTTGTGGTGCCTTATTTATTGTATATCTTTTAAAGGAGATTCACTAGATGAAGTAAAAAACATCTTTCATAACGTGCATTGTTGGTTGAATGATCTGAGGCTTCGAGGGAACCAAGGGTGTTCCATGGTCGTTCTATAGTCGAGATCTCGGATTTGTCTGAAGACTGTAAGTTTCAAGATGTTGTTAGGAAATGGGAGGTGATGAGGGATTCAAAGACTTTGGAAATGGTAGATGTCGAACGGCGACCCTTCTCAGGGATGGGATGTACCCACGCGTTTTTCCAAGATACAGGTGTAACCAAACTCAGTTTGTTCGAGGTTACACAACTAATAAACAGTCACCTCTGGTGAGGCTGTATCATAGGGAATGCAGCCCTGTTCAAGAGCTTCTCTCTCTAAAGGAATCTTTCTTTCCCTGCTACTGGAAGTAGCGCAGCCTAGGATATATATATATATATATATATATATATATATATATATATATATATATATATATATATATATATATATATATGGAAAGTAGGAATTTGGCACATATGCCCCAACAGTGACTTCGTCCTTGGGTGGAGTCATGTAATCAAGGCAGGAGGATCCGGCCGCCGTTGCTTGGGAGTCTGACGTCTTGCCTTGATGCTCCCTCCTGATCCCCCTCATTATATCTCACGTCACTAAGGACGGGCTTGGCCGGTGATTCACACCCACCTCAATAGATTTCGGCCACCATTTCATTATGGCCGAATAGACCTTGATGACGATTTCCAATTTGGCTAACTAGATTCATCATTTTTGCCTTCACTAACCATTCTTCTTTGTGAATCTCTGGTACGATTTTGGTATAATGAAGGCATGCACTTCACGGAGGAAAATACCTCATGATTATGAGAAAACCCTCTTCTGTCAGGCAGTAGTAATATCATTTGACGTATAATTCAAAAATATAATAAGTTCTTTTACTTGAATTTTTAAGTTTCCTCTACAGGAACTTGGCTATATCATTAGAAATCAAAAACTCTATTTTTCTTTTTATAATATATTTTGTAGATATGTATTTATGAGCCATAGAGTGAGTAACTCGGTTCTATAGAACTTTTATAATGTAGTTTCATCAAGCACTATCGACCAGTCACGTCTTAGGTATCACTTTCCTCCCACAAATCTCCACCTGCCTCTGTAAACTCGTGACTCGCCATTATTTCAATCACCGTCCGACATTCTCCCCTTCAGCGCTCGCTTCCTTACCTATCACTCACTCTCTTCCTCTTCCTCTCCATTCCTCACCGAGTACCCGTCACATGAATATGCTAATGGAGTTAAAGGAAAACTAGATTCATTTCTTTTTTTTTTTACATTGGGTCGGAATAGAGAGAGAGAGAGAGAGAGAGAGAGAGAGAGAGAGAGAGAGAGAGAGAGAGAGAGAGAGAGAGCAGTGCCAATAGCAAATCGTGAAAAAAAATCCTCTTTTATACCTTTCAGTCTTAAATACATCCGATTTTCTTTGATGAGAACGTATCTAGGTTTTAGATTGGCTGGATCCTATCAGTGGAACTTCCATTCAGAGATCGATTTTATGCAGATGTTATAAATTTGATGTAAACATTCATGAATAAGAGAATTAGAACCTAATCCGGTGTAGTGAGAGACAGTTCACTGAAGGTCGGTAGTCTCTGCGAACGCTGCTGTAACATGTGTGGCACCAACTCTCGTGGTATACTTACATGAAGACATCGGATCGTCATCGCATAAGAGAACATACACAGACACACTTGAACCTCCCCGCTGCACGGGTTAGCGTTAGGGCCAACGAATCAGCCGGGCAGTGATCGAGTCTCAGAAAAGGTAGCTGGCTCTAAGCAATATATATATATATATATATATATATATATATATATATATATATATATATATATATATATATATATATATATATATATATATAATGCCACGCCGAGTTTCATCATAGTCAGTGGACAAAAAAGAGTACAGCTTCGCCAAAGAACTTTTCAATCCAGAGAGCATATGAGACTTGGAGTGATCGAGTAACATCAGAGTTCAGGGAGATTAACAAAATGTTTTGGAAGGAGGTTGATAGTGTGAGAAATAAACAAGAGAACAAATGGGAGCAACAGCGGAAGCGGATAGATGGTCGGGTGGTAAAAGGAAAAAGATGATTCATAAAAGAGATGGAATGAACTTTTGATGGACGGTTGAATACGTGTGATGATAGGATGGCAGATTGGGTGAGAGAGTCATAGGAAGTGGTATGATGTACAGAAGGACAGTGAAAACCTTGCGGAAGATAAAGTGTGGCAAAATGGTTGGAACAGATGGGATTGCAGCTGAATATCTTAAGAAAGAGGGGTGACTGTGTTGTTGATTGGTTAATTAGGATTTTCAATATATGTATGGCTGTCGGTAAGGTCCATGATGATTGGTAGAATACCTGTATAGTGCCCTTGTGTATGATAAAGAGAACAAAAGTTCGAGTTTGTTTAGTCTACCTCGTTTGTGGAGTGGAAGAGCCGAGATTGAGAGCGTCGTGGCGTGCGCAGAGCATCAGCTTGGGGATATGTGGATGATTAGTTCCCTCTGAAGAATTTTGTGAAATACACATAGACAAACGGAAGGCTTTCTATGTGACCTTTGTGGGTTTGGGAAAATAATGTGATTGGGTTGATAGAGATGCTCTGTGGAAGGTTTTACGTATATAATGCGTGGGAGAAAATCAGCGAGAATTTTTTTTTGCCAAGAGGAAGAAGCGTGCGTGCGATGAGGACGAGAGGAGGATGAGATGTTCCAGGTGAAGATGTGCCTGAAGCAGGAGTGTGTGATATCACTATAGTTATTTTGTTTTTAGATGGGGGTAGTGAGAGATGTGAATGCAACGGTTTTGGAGAGATGAGGCAGGTGTGCAGTCTGTTGGAGTTAGGGGGTTGGAAGAATTTGGGTGAGAAACTGCAGAAGCTGGTTTCTGTGTTTGGGAGAAGGTGTACCAGGAGAAAGTTTAGCGAAATTATGAATGAATGTAAGGTTATTAGGTTTAAGCAGTGGGGAAAGGGAGGTTATTTGGAGTGAAAACGTTAGTGGAGAGATTTGGGGAATATAAAGTGTTTCAAATATCTGCGAGTGGACATGGCTGTGAATGCAACAGTGATAGCTGAAGTGAACCATGGGGTGGGTGAGGGGGCGACGATCCTGGTTGCATGGAGGAGTGCGTGGGAATAAGATCTCTCTCACCAAGGGCAAAAATGGGTGAGTATTTTGGATGGTATGGCAGTCCCGTCGTTGTTGTACAGATATGTGGCATGGATCCTAGATGATAAATTACGACAGAAATTAAATTTTTTGGAAATGAAATATAAAAGAAGATTATATAGTGTGAGGTGGAATGAATTCGAATAAGATATCACAGGGTAAGAAAGGTGTGTGGGAGTAAGAGCGGTGCGTAGGAGGCTGCTGAAAAGGGAATGCTGAAATAGCTTGTACCCAAAAACGCACTGGGGATATAAATACCACGAGAAGTCCGAACTGCTCAGACGAGAATTTGAACCCCTGGAGTCTGACTGCTCTCTAGTTTCGAGCTTCCGATTTACTAGAGTGCAAAATCTGCCAGCCATTATCATAGAAGGTACATTTCGTGTTGATTAGTACGAGTTCGTGGATTTCCTGTTAAACGCTTAGCTTAACTGGGATTAATAGAGGACATTTGTGAGAAAACAGGTAATTGGAAAAAACTTGAGTTGAACGACAACATATCTCTTTGTCGACCTCAGTCTGCCAGAATATGTGTGACTGATGTAGCGTGTGTGTGTGTGTGTGTGTTGGGGGGGGTGATGGAACAGGAGATGGTAAGGGGAGTGAGGAAGGGGAGATCTTTGGGTGGTAGTCCTTAACTTTCTTCTTTCACACACTTTACCAAACTCAGTCACCAGCTTCTGCAGTTTCTCACATGAATCAGCCACCAGCGCTGTATCATCAGCGAACAACAACTGACTCACTTCCCAAGCTCTCTCATCCCCAACAGACTTCATACTTGCCCCTCCTTCCAAAAGTCTTGCATTCACCTCCCTAACAACACCATCCATAAACAAATTAAACAACCATGGAGACATCACACACCCCTGCCGCAAACCTACATTCACTGAGAACCAATCACTTTCCTCTCTTCCTACACGTACACATGCAAAATTAATATATATATATATATATATATATATATATATATATATATATATATATATATATATATATATATATATATATATATATATATATATATATGCTCGAACTCTTTCTTCCGTTTTAAAACTGAATATCCGCCTGTCTAACTATTCCCTTCTTTTCTCTCTAGCCATCATACTAAGACAAAAATAATTGGTAAGGCTGAGTGAGGACAGGGGAGGTGTAGGTGTAGCTGTGGCAGGGGAATGGTGAGGGTGAGTGAGGAAGAGGAGATGTTGGGGCATCGTGGCCGGGAGAGGGGCAGGGGTGATGGGAGGGTAGGTGTAAGATAGCCGACTTGGGAAATATTAGGGAGAAAAAGGGAGAGAGGAAAAAAGTTACGGATTAGGGCAGTAGGATGTGAGGGAGGAAAAACATCTGGGAGCGGAGATGAACTAGGGAAGCACTGCCGGAGGAGTGAGGAAGGATGGTAGCAGTGATGGCGGACGTAAGAGGGTTCTATTTTGATCTCTTGCTACTGGGTCTTCCACCGTACGCTGCCCACAACAGCTGTTGTTATGTTGTACCCTTTTTTCAGTGCAAATATCAGTAAACCTTTTGGTTCTACAATACAGGCTATCAAGCTTTATACACAAGAAGTATATATGTAAAAGAATACAGTATATATAACTTGATGGCCCTGTATCTAATCATCCGATGGCGAAAAACACAAGAACGTTTTGTTCACCTGACAATAAATTACAGTCTAAGGAACTGGAGGCCGCTATAGATGAACACGCTGCGCGCACTGGCTGGTCACTGTCGTGAGCGTGATTACGTATTGCTGGGGAGGTGGTTTGCCATTTAGGAAATTGTTTCGAAATGTTCGCCGAAAGTTTTCCTAAATGCATCTCGCGTGGAACGTCGTCATTCCTGTATAAAAAGCAATACAGCTGTTTCACTTGTACTGATAAACAATAGACGACTGTAACTCTATAGGAATAACGTCTTTGAACCTGAAGAAAGATTGGATCCTGTTCTTTGCACTGAGACCTAATCCAAGGTTAATCTGAAGATAAAATTAAGTCAGTCGTTTACGAAGTGAATGACTACTTTTACCTGTGACCCAAATTTATTAAAAGAGTACATTCCTCGGCATAAATACTCAAAAACGAAAATAGTCATGAAAGCTGTCGGATATATTGTGGTAGGTATGCGTGTAAACATTTTTTTAGGTTTCGATATCTGTTCGTCTAATTTCATTGCCCAAACTTTCAGGTCACTTTACATACGAGAAAATTTACTGTTTCAGTCAGCAGTAGAAAACATTTCTGTGATCAGCTCCACTGATGCATTTTGTAGCGTAATTACAAGATATACTTTTGGAAGGAAACTGTATTATATTTTGATGATATTTGAATGTATTGAAGTACTACATAGTTATGAATTAGTTCTGTATTTATACTCTTATTTTCAATAGCCAATCCAACCTCCATGAGTATGGATCACATCGTTCACACGATCCGGTATGGAGTGAACAAGTTGTACATATACATCCGGTCGGCGTCGGATATCTGGTCACACCGTCTCCGTCGTATCCCCAGCCCCATGACGAGTCCTTATCCCTTCTTCCCGACCCCGTAAATTTTCGAGTGGATTTCGGTCACATCATTTGCTGGGATAGTTCATGTCCTAGGGTGTGCCTCTAACCACTCTCTTACGATTCGACTCGTGCACGATGAGCTTCGGTCTTCCGGGAGCTCCGCTGTGTCAAGAGCAGGGAGAGCGATGGTTCGAATACTGGGTAACAACATCTTCCATAATCCGAATGTTTTCCTCTGTCCAGTCACTCACCCGCTAGACCCCCCTCTCGGTGATGTGCTGAGGGAGGTATCTGGTCTTCCTTGTCCTCCAGCACTGTCTTGTTCCCATTTCTACAGATGTAAGAGTCGTTTCACCCGTGAATAATACTGGCTTGCAGTACTCCATTGTTAACCGCTGAATGGTCTAGACCAAAGCCTAAATGAGTAACCTTATTTGGAAATACCCAGTCTGTCCTAAGTGGCGAGAACATTACAGTTCATGTTATTCGCATGATGGGCGTCGGCGGATCGTGTGTATGTGTGTGTGTGTGTGTGGAGCTGCAGGTCATAAGTCAGCTGCATTGATGACGTTGTGAGACTCGGAGGCGCTGCCTCAGTGATGGCAGCCTCCTCCTGCAGGGGTCACGTGAGTCTTGGTCGTCCACTTTGTCGCTGTTTCCCGCGTTAGCGAAAGTAGCGCAAGGAGACAGACGAAAGAATGGCCCAACGTCGATTGGCCAGTGACCCTTCTGCCTGGGCTACCTGTCTACCCACCGATGACAGTGAATCGAGCGATGCCTGTCTCTCCTCCCGTCTCAGCCACCGATTTCAGAGACTGACACGTTCCAGCGATGCGTTCTCGACCGGACATGACGTCAGGGGAGTTTCAAAAAGACTTGTTGCCTTTCCTGGACTGACGACAGAAAGTATGAATCAAATGCTAGTTAGCAGAGGTGATTATGAATTATCATGATAGATTCTATATCTTTTCAGTATTGTAAAAGCAAAATCAATAACTATATAGCACATTTAGGTAGCAGTTATTCCTAGTTTACTTACCAAGTTAAGGTAGAGATATGAGCCTGACATTGTGCAAATCAATAACTGTATAGCACATTTACATAGCAGTTACTCCTAGTTTACTTACCAAGATATGAGCCTGACAGTGTGCGAGAGCGAGGTGAAACGCATTGATTATGATGATTCGATTGATTTCATGAACTGAATAGAGAAGGAAACAATAATATGGATATTAACAAATCAACAGCGATATATGATAGTACTATGGAATGTATTGTTTCGCTTCTGTTGACGATGAGTCGTTCTGCTAGAAAACCTCACAGATGGCGCTTTAATGGGTGTTCATGACCGCTCGAGAGTCGATACTGCTTCAGTCAAGTTGTGCCGGGACATTTGTTCGAGCCTGTACGACTGACGTCAACATTTTCGGCCATACCTCTCGGGACCCAGCGAATCACCGTCACACAGCACCAGTTCCTCTGACGTCGTAACCATCGTTGGCATGACCTCACCTGACACACCGTGTCACTTGCACCACACTGGCACACGTGACATCATCATTGTCGGCATTCCGTAACTAGACACCACGCTGGTATACCTGACGTCATCATTATGGCATTACGTCACTTGACACCACGTTGGTTCACGGGTCGTAAACAACTGCTGCGTAGGCAAACGACCGTTGCCCCGCCTACTCGTTTGCTGGTGTGCACATCCGCGGAGGGAGGTTCAATAACGTCAATTATAAATCTAGTCTAACCCAGCTGATGTAGAATATAAGCCCAATCTAAAACTCGGTTTAGAAGGTATGTTTATAAATCTATATAAAACAGAGACCTTCGACTTCATGTTATGTTGTCCAGAACGACGCAAACTACCGGTTGGATGGTCAAACTGCTGGGCATGAACGCTCTCTCGAGCCGGCCTTACACCCACACACACAACGAGCGGGTCAACACTCAGCCTTCACCTTCAGAACTGCCTTGACCTCCAATGAGGCATGACGCGTGGCACGTACAGTACATTAGTACATCTCGTGTGTGATAAAAAACAGAAGTTGATAAGAATGTGATCACGTTACACTAATTTTGACTAATGTGAAGTGATACATTTTTTTTTAGCCTGTTCGGCCGCGTGGATAAACAGATGGCGTAGAAACTCACTGAGAAATGTGGCGAATGAGTTCCAAATCTCATTGAAAAGAGTGATATAAATCAGAAATAATCATTTACATTTCTAGTGATTTAAATATATTCCTAAAAAAAGAAGGATTCAATTATTAATTTGTGTCTGAGTGACCTCAGCTGACCAGGTAATTAATTGTTAAGTGCAGAATTGATTACAACCTTCAGGTCATCAGGTCAGGCTGATCACCACCTGTGTTTTGGAAATGGCAGCTGGACCAGGGCACCGTCCTGTCCCTCATGGCTGTATTCATGTTACTCACTCACCTCCCAACCACGGAGTAATGACGCGCGTGCTTCAGACGATGGAAAGTTATGTAAAGTGATAATGATTACCAGGAAATTTCAGGATTATTTAGAACTAGTGACACTATTTCACATAGTGATTGGTGAACACTGTGGTGGAAATACTAGTTTTAGTGATGGCGATGATTACGATATAACCATCATTAGTACGTACAGTAACTGATTACGTGTGATATTATTTTGGCATCTCGTGTGTGATTAGAGATAACGATGATGATAATGTGATCATGTTACTCTAACTTCGATTTCCCTTAAGTAAAACATATGAGCGTTGGACAGAGCGCATAGATTGTGTAAAAGAAAAAAATAGAAATATTTAAAGTGATTTAGTTTCAACAAACATCTCACTGAAACGTTAAATGTAAACGCTTCAGGTGATAAAGAAATATGAAAAGAAACCAATAATTGATTTGTAAACTCAAGTGACCAGGTTAATGACATGGTATGTGCAGTTGAGTGTAATCTTCATATTACTGTCAGTCTGGCTGGAATAAATAGAATGATGACCTGCATCTTGAAAATGGCAGCTCTCATGGCTTGCGTACCTTCACTCATGGCTTTACAATTGCGTGTCACTCACCTCCCACCCACTGAGTAATGGTGCATGAGTCAGAACGATGGGAAAAGCGTGTAAAGTGAGAATGAATAACCGAAAGGTACATGAGTGTATATAGTAAATTGTACGTAATATATACGTACGTAGTATATACGTAAATTGTACGTTGAACAATATATTGAAAAGACTGTGTTATCGGTGGTAAATGGCATGAATGCCATAGTGCCGTGTTTGTGATGGAAAGTAGACATGAACGCAACCTTCATTGCTGTATACAACAACAGACTATTAGTGATAACTTGAAAAGATTATTTGAGTGATTAATTTCCAGTAAAGCCTCGTCACTCGTGACTGACGGCTGTCACATCCAGGCTCCTCCCAGACGGTGGAAGGTAAGTACCATTGTTACAAATTTCTCAATGTGTTTCTTGGTCGGGTTTATACTAGTTTCGTGCCATGTACCGAACGCTGTTTAGCGATTACGTATTAGATGATTCCAGGTGAGGTTAGAACTCGGGGTTTCGGGGGTACATTTTAGGTCATGTCAGGTATTGCTCAGCTTACATAGTTTTCCACTTCGGTCCATGCTAAGTAAAGGCTACGTAGAAATATTATTGAATGATTCCCTCGTGGGTGGAGCCAAACTCTGATGTCTTGCTCTCCTAGAATACGGATATTGACGTAATATGATGTTATGTGACCTGTACGTAACATGGAAAGTTTTCATGATAAAAGTAATATTCCCCGACACAGTTATATTCAGTTATCCCCATTAACCCGCTGGAAAATATCCCTCACTCAAATTCCTTCTATAGTATACCTCCATACCCCGATATGCACCAACCCCAGTAAGTTGTAGCTCCATCATGATTCCTCCTTCCATCATATCACTAACCATATACATCCCAGCTCAACAGTCCCATGACCATTACCCTACCAGTCCCATACCCCTACCATGTGCTACCATAGACCGTACACCCCTTACTAAAAACTCCCCACTCCCAAAACACTAACTTTCGTACTCTCGTAATGCTTCCATACACATACCCCGTAACTTCACACTGCACTGCCACTTAGCCCTTACTACCATTGCACGACAGTTTCATACGCCTATGCCACTTACTCTCTACTCACCGCTCCATATCCTCACTTTAGATAATCTCGACATGGACCATCTGGTCTCCTACAACCTGACCTTCCCACGTACCCCCGAACGCCAGTACCCGCTACTACCATGGTCCCACTCCTTATGTAACGCCACCTTCAATTTCCCATACCCTATCATCCCCATCGTAATACCCGTTTACGAACTTATCACACACACTGATATGACTTTACGGCCAATCACTGCCCTGTTTAGAATCACAACACTGTTGTCTGGCGCTTCACTGCAAGGGGAGCAGGTCAGAATTGGAGCATATGCGACGTCTGCTCGTGGGGGATAACTGAATATAACTGTGTCGTGGTTCCTCTTGATACTCGTGGACAAAGCTTGTCTCACATCTCCGTCATATGACTGGCAGTGTACGTACAGCTTTAGAAACAAATTTCTTTTTTCCTTGAGAGAGGAAGTCTGTAGCTTAGGTATGGAAGACGTCTCTGGGCAACCACGAAGCAAAGGCAAGGTGTTCTTTCTTAATGTAAGTGACCGACCGTTTGGTTACTGTACACTGTGATTCTTCCTAATGCCTGAGCATCGTGATGTTCGAGCCACGGTCTGTTTTGGCAGCCTAATGAATTTTGCCGTGAGACATCTATGATTCACTTATCGCCTAACGTATGTATCTCTGTGGTGTACTCTTGAAATGGGTTTCTAAGCTCTTCATACACAGTATCAAAGGCTCCAACATCTCATGCAAAGGATTCATATGGGTACAGTCCTCATGTGTTCACAAAGGTTTTCGTAAATCCAAAATATAATCTTAGATTAGCTGATAGCGTGAGCAACTTCTGGCCCTGCGAACGTCCATCCTCTGGTAACGTTAACATTTTCTGTTAGACCCACTCCTCCTCCTCCTCCTCCTCCTCCTCCTTTCATATGTTTACATGACATGTCATTGGAGTTGTCAAGTGCGATAAGAAAGAATCGATTCCGGATCCCTATACCACAGAGTTATCCTTTAACATTAATCGAACACTATAGAATGTGTATTTTCTAAGCCTTTGAAACCTCAAACTTTTTTTTTTTTAACCCTTACATCCACTAGGCCATAAAGATTCCCAAGCGTTCTGTCCATAACAGTGCATTCCAGTTTTTTTCAGTATTCCAAAATATCGTTTTTAGCTGAATCTGTTTTTGTGCTCTGGTTTCGTTCGACACTCGTAGTCCTTGTGCTCTGTATTATGGGCATTTCCATTTATTGAACAGTTTGTAGGGCCTCCTGTAAACAAATATATCCATCTGACCGTTCTTGCTTGTGTGCTAAATATTCTTCAGCTGAACTCATTCTAAAATAGCGTATTTTGACCATATCTTTTAAGTCTTTCATTTCCTCTCGATTCTGGTGACTGTCATCATGTGGTTCTAATTTTCCCCAACTGTGATGACCCCTGATCCGCTTCCTCAGAAATGTCACTCAATTTCTCCAGCCGCATAGCCTCTGTTAGCTCATCCCTTATTTCTTCCCTTATCCTCCTTGCTTTAGGTCTGCACAGTACTGATTCAAGATGCTCTCCCAATCCCTTTTTTGATCAAGACATCGAATGATAAAAATTCCTAGCAAGGCTCTCTATGTTTGGTAGTAGGCTTAGCTGTAAATGTCCTAACCTTATTTATGGTTCCCGAAATCCTTGGTTCATACAGTGCTAAGGGTATCAGGTTGCTCCCTCTGTCTTCGAAGAACAACACGTTCATTGTCCTGCTGGCCCAAACAAACTTGTGTGTGTGTGTGTGTGTGTGTGTGTGTGTGTGTGTGTGTGTGTGTGTGTGTGTGTGTGTGTGTCACGCTCGTTTTGAACACTTAGCCTTTACTCTCTCCCTGTTGTTTTCTTGTTCACCTACCATAGTGAACTGTTAAATCTAAGAATTGTTTCTAGGAATAACAGATGGAGTATCCTCTTGGTCTAAGACGACATATGTTAGTGAAGAAATGTTCTTTGAGGCTGTAGGTAACATGAGCTGGTAATGTTGCCCCTTAGTGTTAGATATTATTCACTTCCAATGCTACTGTACTCCTCTGTAGAATATATGTTTGAAACTTCTTTACTCATATTGTGCCAGTAGCTCACAATATCTTCTGATTTAGAATGATTAACATAAACCATCATTTGCATTTTAGAAAGTTAGTTCACTGGCTGTGGCAATACTCCTCACATTCGATTTGAAATCTCTGGTCTTCTCAGCCACCCTGCGATATATAGTGTCCCTCATCCAGAATGAATGGTTATATTTCAGAGATGTTTCGTTTAGGGGTCTCTACATAATTTCCTCCCTCTTCAGTTGTAGCAACAGACCTGCAGAGCTTGTAGACCGTGTGAATCTTAGGGAAAAGTGATACTTTTGTTTCCTGATGTCCTGGCTGGTTTTTGAAGGTTTCTGTGTGTGTGTGTGTGTGTGTGTGTGTGTGTGTGTGTGTGTGTGTGTGTGTGTGTGTGTGTGTGTGCAATTACGTGTTCATACGGAGCAAAGACGGAGAGGGAGTTCTACACTCCTAGGTCCTCATGAGTTGGACCATCATTATTATCATACTGTTCATTGATGAAGCTATCAAACTTAGAGGTTGTCGTCAAGTCGCTCAGTACACTTCTCTCTTCAATGGTGCATAGATTTTTTGCCTAAGGCCTCATATAGTAATTTCTGTTTGTATGCTGTGGGTAGAGACTTTTACGCTCGTGTTGCTCCGTCTCCTAACCTTGAACTTGTGTACCATGTCTTTAATTACACACACACACACACACACACACACACACACACACACACACACACACACACACACACACACACCGGTGTATGCCAGGTATCCGTTTGCTGACCAGCTACACCCAGGATTCGAACCGGGAAGGTGCCGTGCATGTATCATGGGGTCAGCGATGCTAACCACTAAACCCTGGAACCTCCTTTGCGTTTGTAGTGGCGATGTAGGGGAACGGTTGCTCTTTGAGTCCACCTTTAAGTGGTCACATCGGGAGCGGGAAGGTCACCTTTGATGGAGTTGTAATATTTCCACGAAAGGCAAAGGAGCACAACGTCAAGGTACTTTCCAGCCCCAAAGAGCCCACTTTACTTTGTTTCCGCACCAGAGCGTAATTTCAGAGAACCCACGGGGTTATATAACACTAGAAGGCACATGTGTAATGACCTGTTTGTGCCATCAATTGGCTCTCTCCTCCCTCACTATTTTTCCTACAAAACGCTTCCTCTTTGGTCTATCTTTCTCAGTAACTCTCTCTCTCTCTCTCTCTCTCTCTCTCTCTCTCTCTCTCTCTCTCTCTCTCTCTCTCTCTCTCTCTCTCTCAACAGCGGTGTTCATTTTTGTTCTTTCCAGTCTCCTGCGCGCTTTCTCCCGTTTACTAACAGCTTTCTTCCCTCAAAAGATAATGTAATATACTCTTACGCTGACAGTTGAGCACTGTATTACCCCCGCTTCTCTCAAGCCCGCTCCATCATCATTTGCTTGACCTGCATCTCGTTTGGTCACAACTAGTTCTATAAACTCAGATTACCACAGGATTTCCCAGAGGGGCAATTTAGTTAAGATTCATTAACGCTTCTAAACTTCAGTTGCTACCCATCCCTCTTTCAACCTCACCTCAGACTTCTTCATGTCTTTTGGATAGTTCTGTAGGTCCGCCATTCAATATGTTAGTCATAATTGGCATCAACATAACTTCAAACGTATCTGGGAAACTCCTCAATGCACAAATAGCCTCTCAGAAACAGGGAATCCTGTCTAGATTCCCAGTGACTCTTCTCTTCCGAATGGTTGTTCCGATGGTGCATCAAAATACTGACTTGTCCTTGTTTAGAGTTCTGCTCTCATATAAGGATAGGTTCTAGTTCTACATACGAGACAGAGTGAGGTCCAAAGCCATCCAGCTCATCCACTCTCCTACCCATCAACCTGACCCCCTTGTCATGAACTGCATTGTAGACTCTCCATCCCACGTACTAGATGTTCCTTTAGTTTTTTTTTTCCTACCGTAATTGTCTGCGTGTGTGTGTCCCAGGGCACTAGGTAGACCATGTACTACTAAAACAACTGTGTCGCATGTGGCCGATGAGCTCTCAGAGGTAGGGTCGTCGCGATGTTTGTTGATTTTACCACACTGCAGTGCTCGGGAGCTCCTTACCTCCTCGTGAATTTCCTGCCTCTTTTCAAAATGACAGGTTGTCCACAGCCCCTCTAAACCCTACAACTGCTTTTTCCCCCTCCTCTCGTTATGACGCCATATCATTAATGCTTCTCATATTCCAATTAAGGCCAGGGCTGGATGAGGACCCTTGTTCGGAAATGGAGGCTATGCCATTACATGTATTTATGTTTTACTTATAATTAACCCAGGACCAGCTTCTATAAACGAATCTTGGTATTACCCAGGACCTCTCTAAAGGCTCCTGCTACCCAAAGCTGCGCTACTTCCAGCTGCAGGGATTTTTAGACTCTTTTGGAAAATGAAGTTCTTTGACGGAACTGCACTGTCAGTGATTCAGGCTCGCTAAAGGTCACTTTCCATTCTCTGTGTAAAATGGGCAAGCGGAGTCTGGTAACATCCCAGTACATTATATATATATATATATATATATATATATGTATGTATGTATATATATATATATATATATATATATATATATATATATATATATATATATATATATATATATATATTTTTTTTTTTTTTTTTTTTTTTTTTTTTTGCTTTGTCGCTGTCTTCCGCGTTTGCGAGGTAGCGCAAGGAAACAGACGAAAGATTAGCCCAACCCACCCCCATACACATGTATATACATACGTCCACACACGCAAATATACATACCTACACAGCTTTCCATGGTTTACCCCAGACGCTTCACATGCTCTGATTCAATCCACTAACAGCACGTCAACCCCGGTATACCACATCGATCCAATTCACTCTATTCCTTGCCCTCCTTTCACCCTCCTGCATGTTCAGGCCCCGATCACACAAAATCTTTTTCACTTCATCTTTCCACCTCCAATTTGGTCTCCCACTTCTCGTTCCCTCCACCTCCGACACATATATCCTCTTGGTCAATCTTTCCTCACTCATTCTCTCCATGTGCCCAAATCATTTCAAAACACCCTCTTCTGCTCTCTCAACCACGCTCTTTTTATTTCCACACATCTCTCTTACCCTTACGTTACTTACTCGATCAAACCACCTCACACCACACATTGTCCTCAAACATCTCATTTCCAGCACATCCATCCTCCTGCGCACAACTCTATCCATAGCCCACGCCTCGCAACCATACAACATTGTTGGAACCACTATTCTTTCAAACATACCCATATATATGTATACGTTGAGATCTATAGGTATGTATATGTGCATGTGTGGACGTGTATGTATATACATGTGTATGTGGGTGGGTTGGGCCCTTCTTTCCTGTTTCCTTGCGCTACCTCGCTAACGCGGGAGACAGCGACAAAGTATGATAATGATATGTATATATATATATATATATATATATATATATATATATAAATTTTTTTTTCTTTTTTTCCCCCAATACATATTCGCCCTGTCCCGCGTTAGCGAAGTAGCGTTAAGAACAGAGGACTGAGCCTTAGAGGGAATATCCTCACTTGGCCCCCTTCTCTGTTCCTTCTTTTGGAAAACTAAAAACGGTAGGGAAGGATTTCCAGCCTCCTGCTCCCTCCCCTTTTAGTCGCCTTTTACGACACGCAGGGAACACGTGGGAAGTATTCTTTCTCCTCTATACCCTGGAATATATATGTATATGTACATTTATTTTATTTTATTATACTTTGTCGCTGTCTCCCTGCGTTAGCGAGGTAGCGCAAGGAAACAGACGAAAGAATGGCCCAACCCACCCACATACACATGTATATACATACTCGTCCACACACGCACATATACATACCTATACATTTCAACGTATACACATATATACATACACAGACATATACATATATACAGATGTACATAATTCATATTTCAACATAGACTCTTGGGTTAGTCAACGAATCAGACATTAAGTCAATCACATGCATTTCGAAAATTCATGTACTCGGAATATTCACATGTCGAGAATATCACAGACAAGTGAGGTGCTTAAGGGATGGCTTGCATTATTTTTTTTCATGAATTCTATGTACCACTCCCGTGAGTGACCTTGCCGAGAAGTGGCACGCCAGTGGCAGCAGTAATTATATAAGGAGTGTACATCGCTCCGCTACAACTTTAGTGAGTAGGGATCTTAGGTCTTACGATGCTAATAGATTTGCACACCCAGTTTGGAAGGCTTTAGGGATAATCTGTAGGCGCCTTCACACTTGGAAACACACTCAACTTACACACATAGGAGCTTTCGTGGTGCATTGGTTAGCATTGTGACCCACTAGTGTAATTGGCCTGGTTTCGAATCTTGGATAGAGTAGCCGACTCCAAGCGAACCAACTGTTCATCCTCGCCTTCCTGTGTTGATTGTTGGGCGGATAACTAGAGTAAACTGGTATGTGTGGGAATGCGTAGTTACGTATTTGCCGTTATCTATTTGTACTTTACGGGAAGGTAGTTTAATTCTAGTGGAGCCCCATATCTTGTACATTCTCTCCTATCGTAATACCCTTTAAATTTCTCTTCGTAGTCCAGATTTACCCCATTTTCGTTCAGTTTATATTATTCATCCATGACACATTCAATAAAAGTATTTTCGTAACATCTTTTTTTAACATGTTTCTTGTTGGATTTTATGTCATGGCCACTGGTAACTGTTCTGTCCTTCCTCTGTCATCATCATCATCAGTCTGGTTTAAAGACTTAAAGGTTGTGATCAGGTCACCCTTTCATATCTCCTTAATGAGCAAATTGAGGGCCTTCTACCCATAACCTGTAACTCAGCTCTCTTAGTTCTGGTATCATCTTTGTTACCCTCCCTTTGGACTTTATTAGCTCTTTGTGCTCCTTTATTTGTGATGACCATACTTGAGAAGCATATTTTAGTTTCAGCATTTTTTAGGACACGACTTTTTTTTCTGAACATTTCGTCATGAATGTACTTGAAAGCAATTTTAGTATTTATCAGCAGAGAGTTTGTCTTGATTGCTGTTCTCCTAAAGTGGGACTCTGGTTACAGTTGTAATCTCTTAAGTCCCTCTCATACGGGGAAAAAACAGAATTTTTTTCTTGCTGTATAATGTTCATGTTGAGGCCTTCTTTCACTGTGTCCCATCCTCATTGCTTTAAATGGAGTTTGTCTAGGTCTCATTGTAAGTTGATTGAAACCTCCTCGCTTTCCACTTTCTACATGACCTATGCATCGTTTCCAGACATATTCAGGTAGGAGTCTATGCCTTCTGGTAAGTCGTTAGCATGGATAAAGAACAGTAGCAGTTTCAGAACAAAGCCTTGCGGCACTTCCCTGATGACCTACCCACATTTCGAGAAGGCTTCCCACACATGCGTCCTGTGTTTCCTTCCATAAAGATGGTCCTCTATGCGTCTTTTATTCCTGCCTAATTATCCAGCCTTATAACCAGCCTGCCATGCGATAGTGTCAAATGTTTTCTGTCGGTTGAGATACAAACTACCCATCCAGTGTTTGCTTTTGTCTTCTACAGAGCTCACTCTCTACTAGAAATCTTAGTGCTTCGCTTCACATGACCTTTCCCTAAAATCATGCTGTCTCTTGCTTATGCAGTTCCTCATCTGTAGAGATCATCCATCAACTCTCTGATTATCTTTTTCTGTATCCTACTGACCACACTCGTCAGGGGAGAGGGGTTTGTAGTTCTGTGCCCCTCTCAGTTCTTATAGATTGACATGATGTTTGCCCTTTTCAGCTCGATTGGAACTCTTCCTCTCTCCAGCGACATATTGAGAAGTACTCCAAGACACGGGTCCGTGTATCTGCAAACATCTTTTGTAGATATGATCAAACATTATTTAGACCATTTGGACCTTTAACATCCTGTTTAATGTTTTTTTTTTTTTTTTTTTCTAGAAGATCTCAGTGCTTTCTAAAACCTCCTCCCCATTCCATCTCACCGGTGTTGGAGCCATTCTATCTCTCAAGCTGAAAACCCTTGTGAACATGTTATTCAGCTCCACACATATCCATGCATCTTCCTCCAAAATTCTTCTCTCAGAGTCCCATGGTCCAATTCGCTGCTCTTTAGCTGACAAACTACTTCAGAAGAAATCATGGAAAAGTTTTGGTCTTCCTCAGCCTTGTCCAAAGCATTTCTTTTCAAAGTTTCTATGCTCCTCTTTTCTTGTTTCTTGGTCTTATATACATTGCAGATGCTGGATGGCTGGAGCGCCCCCTATGTTACTGCCACTGCACGACCCTTAGCTCCTTTGCTTTTAGACAGATGTGTTAAACCCACCCTTCCTCTTTCGTAATTTTTCCTTTATGATTAAAGCTAGAGATATCCATGTTTCTACTCCATTGCAAATTTCCCAGTCTACCTTACCGTAGAAATTGTTGAGAATTGTGTAGTTTTTGACGATAAATCTCACCTTTAGGTTTGGTCTTATCTCTGCTCATTTAACATCCTTATTTTCCACATGATAAATAATAGTCTAGCATTAGACGGTCACTTTTCCAGTTGGTGCATCGTATATAATATACTCTCTCTCCTTGCTAGTATTTGTGTGTGTGTGTGTGTGTGTGTGTGTGTGTGTGTGTGTGAGCCTGTATAAATAGATTTAAGACATGGACTCCCGTGGTGTAGCGATTAGCGTTCATGACCGTGTCGCATTCACGGGCCGCCCAGGGTCGAGTGCATAGGCTCGAATCCTGGTTGTGGCAGTCGGTCCACAGTCACCATGCGTTAATGGGATGGCCTTGATTAGGGCCTCAGCTGCCCATACCGTCTCTGCTAACATAGAAAAGAAAAGAAATATACCTTGTTGAGAGACACGACTGTAGAACACTATCCCGGTGACAAACAAATTGTAATAGGAAATACTTAAGGAAATAGTAATCATATACGTGCGTGAGTATTCAGAGGGAAATAGATACATTCAAACATATACACGAAAAGACACAAAACAGGCAGCATACGAAACACACACACACACACACACACACACACACGCATGGGCTTCCGTAGTGTAGTGGTCAATGTCGCTGACTGAATTTACACACAGGTCCATCCGACTCGAATCCTGGGCGCAGCAGACGGCCCTCAGCACGCTCAGCTGACTCATTCTACTCTCTCTCTCTCTCTCTCTCTCTCTCTCTCTCTCTCTCTCTCTCTCTCTCTCTCTCTCTCTCTCTCTCTCTCCGGGGGGGGGGGGGGGGGGGGGGGGATAAATGGAGTCCTACTTCAGTCTCCTGCTAAACGACCTCCCATTACCTAAAGCACACCACAGCATGAAGCTCCTCTAACGTACCAACCAGTGGTGGTTGGTATGATATATTCAGGTTCTCTTTATCTGTATTCAAAGTCTTGACAACGTGATATAAAAAAGCGTATTCTCGGTTTCAATTAACCTGCATCATAATTTATGTACACTCGGAATTTGTGTACTTAAATATATATATATATATATATATATATATTTTTTTTTTTCTTTTTTTTTCATACTATTCGCCATTTCCCGCGATAGCGAGGTAGCGTTAAGAACAGAGGACTGGGCCTTTGAGGGAATATCCTCACCTGGACCTCTTCTCTGTTCCTTCTTTAGGAAATTAAAAAAAAAAAAAAAAAAAAATAAAACGAGAGGGGAGGATTTCCAGCCCCCCGCTCCCTTCCCTTTTAGTCGCCTTCTACGACACGCAGGGAATACGTGGGAAGTATTCTTTCTCCCCTATCCCCAGGGAATATATATATATATATATATATATATATATATATATATATATATATATATATGTATATATATATATATATATATATATATATATATATATATATATATATATATATATATATATATACATATATTCTTCTATGGATATATCATAATCATTACTGACTGCGTAGATTTTGTATTCGCACATTTTGTTTAAACCTTTCTGTAATTACAATGTATTCAACGACCAGTGAAGAATTTTCTTTCCCAGATAATAATGGAAAACATTTTACGAATATGTGTCTGCAAAATTTGCCTGGGTTTTATTCTCCGAATTACAGCATCCCCCAAATTCTGGTTATTTACAGTATTATGTTAAATAATTCCAGTAATGAAGAGGATTTTAGCATCAAAAATTATGCTGCTGAAAAGAGAAATATAAAATATTGTTCTGTTTTCATCTGCAATTCTCCCTGCGTATGACTTCAACATTTCCGGTCTTCTATGTATGTTTTTTCGTTATATGTGATACTTGTACCAGCCATAGCAACTTACTTCCAGCCTCATATATATATATATATATATATATATATATATATATATATATATATATATATATATATATATATATATATATATATATGCAAAATTGTTTTTGGAAGTTTGTTTTACTTGGTTAGATATTTGATTGTGTTGATTCTATATATTTTTGGCGGAGTTGAAACTAAGTACTTGTCTCCAAGTGTACGTCAGATACCACACTAAATGACTATGTTCTTGTATTAAAACTCTTAATTTGTTTTTCTATGGCTATTGTTTTTGGCTTTTGCTTGCCATGTGAACACCCATGTCTCTTAAAGCTTCTTTATTGTGTTTAACAGTATAATTTTACAGTACGTTAACTACCATATAGGTAATTGGAATGTTTGTGTCTCTTCTTGTAGTTCTCGACTCTCTTACGGATTACCTCTGAAATATTTATCGCAGAGATATATTCTTGACGCACCGAATCGATGATTCTGCCATGGAAGTGGCAGCTCTCTGGGGGTAAAACAGTAGTTTCCTTCTAGAATGTAAAGCCACATCCGGGAAGAAAAAATATAGTTGAGTACTCTAAAGCTGTAAGATTTGTTTATTAGGCTCTGTATCACAATGTGCAAGGAAACTTCAGTGCAATAAGTATTGCAAACAGGATTACAGTCCGTGTCATCTACAAGGGACTGCCCCCCCCCCCAGAAAAAGAATGGTCAAGTGCCTCTGGGGGTAGCGATGTCAGTGGAAGTATATGTCACATATACAACCCGTGGCAAAAGGCAGTATTGGTAGGACAGGACAGGACGTGTCGGGTACCAAGTACAGCCGACAGCTGTAGGGAAATGATGTAGAACAGGGATACATTCTCAATATAGCACCACGGGGATAGCAGCAGTCATTAATATATGCGTGGGTCTGCAGTACTCAGTATATACACCAGCGAGGCCAACCGTTTGGTAGTCGGCCGTTACATAAATAACTGTATAGTCTTGTGTGCAACGCCAGAAACCACCAGGGGTGCAGGAGCCCAGGTGATGAAGTCCAGAATATATTCCGAGAACAGGCGTTCGGGGTCTCCCAGGAGGCTGCTGTGTGGCTTCCGGCACCTTAATACAAAAGCAGAGTAATGGATCGAAGACCCGAGTTACCAGGTCCGGCTGTTATGGGGTACTGCTTTGTATGCCTGCACATACGGCCAATCTTTGAACTCTCAATTTGAGGCTGAGTTCCAGTGCTCTACGTAGAGAGCATCTCTGGTAATTCTAACAGGTACTGACAAGACTTACCTGATTATTTGTAACTTTGTAGAAACAAAAGAGTGGATATACGAGAGTAATGCAGGTTGTTTTAACATAGAACGTTGAATCTAAACATAGATTTTATTTCCTAAATATTAAAAGATACTTAAGTATGATTAAAAGAAAATATGCATAGGCTTGGGTGTGTGGTGTGTATAAAAACATTGAAATAAAGACATGGTGTGCGTATATATATATATATATATATATATATATATATATATATATATATATATATATATATATATATATATATTTATATATATATATATATATATATATATTTATATATATATATATATATATATATATATATATATATATATATATATATATATATATATATATATATATATATATATATATGTGTGTGTGTGTGTGTGTGTGTGTGTGTGTGTGTGTGTGTGTGTGTGTGTGTTTCAGGAATCAAGGGGGCAAGTTTCATACCAACATATTAGTGAACGTACTATGATAAGAGTGTCTGATGTACCATCATTACTAGATCCTATATTCACACTTACTAGCGTGGATATTGAGTATATCACGTATGGTACACCAGGAGGAAAAAAGTGATCAAGTTTGATTATGTGGTGAAGAAGGCAATGAAAAGAGCAGAGATGAAAAGAGACTTAAAAAGGACTTAATCGTGCCATCTACATAGACCGTGACAGTTTCATTGGTAACATTGATTGGGAAATGGATTTCAGTATCCAGGAACCTGGGTATTACGGTGAAAGGTTCTGCGATATTTACAGTGAAGGAACATGGATACCTCAAGCCTGAAATATAGAGGAAGAGTTAAGAAAGAAGGAAGAATGGTTCAGTACGAAGTCGTAATGCAAAGGAGCTTCGAGATGTGATGTGACGGAGATGTAGGCAAAAGTACTAGGCAGCCAGCGTGAGTAAGGCATAAGGGAGGAAGGAATGACTATAGCAGGGCCAAGAAAGCAGGAAACAATGGTCTTTGAAAGTATTATGTTGTCGAAAATTTAAGAGAAAATTCAAGACACCCCCCCCCCCCCCCCCCCCCCACACACACACACACACACTCTAAGATCCGTATATGCCCCATGCAGATCACTCTTCTACTGCAGGCATTTCTCAACGCACATTCTCCAAAGAAAGAACCAGGTCGCTCTACCCTCCATTGTCTCCTACAGCCACATTGTTCCTCACTAGCTTAGAGGAGAATGGACGCCCACTGTCATGATATTTAATAGTTCATATATTTTTGTCCAATGTTAATAGCATCGTTACACCGAATGTTGTATTGTTTCATTATTGGATTTTCATTTTTCTCAGGGATTTTAATGTTTTTGAGAAAATGACCTTTAATTTTTTTTTTTTTTCACTGACCTTTGCGAGAATGATAGATATTTTGTATGTGTGTTAAAGTTGGACTCGATAAAAACATGATTTGTTGTTCTATGATAGTTCTTTGAGAGACTGATTGTTGACGAATTGTTTTGTTGTTGATAACTTGTGTAGGAATTGATGAATGATTTAAACAAATTGTTTGATTTCTGCAGAAAATATTAAGCTACGAAACTTTTTACTTCGTTTTCATAGCATATCTTTTTTATTACTGAGTGATATTTTCCGTGCTTCGGAACAACTGCTTCGATATGTATTGTTAATTTTTCTTTTTAGATTTCGCTCAGGCATTGTCAAGCTTTAAACTACAGAAGGCTATTTTTATTTTCTACATATGAGTCACCCTGTGTGCTACACTTCTAACCCAAGTATGCACCCTGCGATTTTGACTTTTTACACACACTGGCATGTCATTCAAGAGGAAAGCAGTAGGTCGGTTTATAACGTTCGTAAGAGTAATTCAGCTAAAGCAGAAGTCGTTTAAAACAAATATGATGTCGAGTATGATTAATTTCTATACCTGGAAAATCCTCGAGGCTATCGTCCCCAGTCTACACTCAGAAATAACATCCTACTGGCACCACAGGCTTGGAAGACTTCGTGAGATATCACTTCTGGAATCTAGAAAGTGCGATATGCACTGAAATTGAGGACGCATTAAACATCTGGGATCTCGAGGCTCACTAAACTCCATGGGATGGACAGTGGAATAGTTTAAGAGTGTTCTGGACGAGCTGTGACACAGTGTACCAGCACAGCCTGGCCCATAGAGGCTACGTGGGCCTGTGGGCAGCGGCTTCCAACATCTTGGTCGATCAACGACCCAACCCAGCAGCCTGAGCCTAGCCGGGGCTGTGTGGGTAGAAACCTACCAGACACTACACCAGGTAATCAGGTAATAACTAAATGAAAATACAATAAGGAAAATTAGACTGCTACATCAATGGACGATGCACAGAACACGTTGGATAAGAGGAACAAGATACGAGATATGTAGTCTATTGAAATAGTGTTGTTGGTCTCGAGACCGATGAATTCGGAAATGTTTATAATTGCAAGATAGATCGATAGATGGATAGATAGATAGATAGATAGAGAGAGAGAGAGAGAGAGAGAGAGAGAGAGAGAGAGAGAGAGAGAGAGAGAGAGAGAGAGAGTACATACGTACGAGTGCTTACAACGAGATTTTGCCTCAAGGCTGGGCGAGCGTGTGGTATTCACTACCGGAAAATCCAAAGTTACCAAGAACACGTCATAGGAGCTGCGTGTTAACAAGGGTTATGTATGAGATGAAGAGATTGTGTATCTGTGGGCAGAAAGCCGAGAGCTCACGTGTGGGTGAGGCAAAGAGGAAATACAGCTAACTGGTCCAAGGAGCGACATTTGACAACCGCTGAAGTGCTGGCTGGCTCACTGCTCAGCTGTCGCTAACCCTCGCGGTAGCACTGGTGATACATACCTCTCTGGTCGGTGGCTGCCTATTTTCATGCAAAACATATACGTAGTCACTGTAATAATAGAAAAAAAGAAATGATGCTCTCACGAATTTAGTACTCCAAAAGCTCCATCAAAAATTCGGTGTCCGAATGTTATGGAAGTTTGGTAATGTAGTTATAGATTGCTGCTGGCATACAGTCACATCCTCTCACCACAGCTGCGTCATTTGTGATTGTAGCGCACGTGGATAGCATTGTTAAAGCTTGATCGTTGCAGACTCCAAGCCTAGTCGCATTACGTGGTGTTCGTTCCACCGTTCCTGGAATGCATCTGGTGTAGGTGGATTGCTGGAAGGGACATTAATGATAGTAATATCAATAGCGATATAGATGATAATGATGGTGATGATGATAATGATACTAGTAATAAATTACTCTTATTTAGTCTTTGATTATTACTCAAAGAGTCAAGGATGTGGTTTGTTTGATGATTCTCTTTTTCAACCATTCTTACCTCACTTCATCCGCAAAGTGTCACAGGCTACGTATTACTGGATCTGTACAGAGTGTGTGGTAAGTTGCCGCATTGTGCAGGAAAGTCGTGGTCGTCTCACGCCAGGGGCTAGCGAAGTTCCACCCGTACAATAAACTCTCCACGCCACACAGGGCTATGAATCTTACTGCGAAAGAGCCTTTACGCACCAAGGGAAATTTACTTTACGATTCTCTAACTCAAGCGTGTTGAGGATTTCCCTCGGTATCAAGAAAACTTGCACTGCGAAAGAAGTAAAGTCGCCCCTACAGGAGTGATATATATATATATATATATATATATATATATATATATATATATATATATATATATATATATATATATATTCCTTTCAAACTATTTGCCATTTCCCGCTACATATATAAGATTTTTGACAGAAAATACATACGTTTTGGTTTCGTTCAGTAATAAGATTTCTATCATCCGTGTCTGAAGGCTGTTTGTACAAACTTCTTCAAACAGATAACGTTAGCTGGGGAACACAACAGTCATATATGCAGTGGCAAATGCAGCTCCGTGCAATTCCCCTGCGTAACTTGACAATCTAATTTACTTTAGCTGAGGAGGGAGAATCTTATTACAGAGTTTGCCGTCGAAATTGTATAAACACGTAATACAGTTTAGGTAATCCTAGTTGTGGAGAGGAGGGGGTTGGCCTCGAACCACAGACCCTGGGCAGAAACTGTCGTCAGGGGAGAGTGTTGTTTAATATTGTTGTTCGTTACGGCAGGTCTGAGCCTAAACCAGGCCGCTGTTTCATAGCGACTCATGTCGTGGTTAAAGGTTTGGTGCAAAGTATGTGTCGTAGTCATACTCCGTTCCGGTCGTAGTGGTTGTACCACAGTGAGAAGTTTTGTATGTCAACATAAGGGTTTATTGTACTGCTGAACGACAATGTGCAGACTGGTATATGGACGTCTTCATATAAGTATATTCAAATATATATATATATATATATATATATATATATATATATATATATATATATTTTTTTTTTTTTTTTTTTTTTTTTTTTTCAAACTATTCGCCATTTCCCGCATTAGCGAGGTAGCGTTAAGAACAGAGGACTGGGCCTTTGAGGGAATACCCTCACCTGGCCCAACTCTCTGTTCCTTCTTTTGGAAAATTAAAAAAAAACGAGAGGGGAGGATTTCCAGCCCCCCGCTCCCTCCCCTTTTAGTCGCCTTCTACGACACGCAGGGAATACGTGGGAAGTATTCTTTCTCCCCTATCCCCAGGGAAAATATATATATATATATATATATATATATATATATATATATATATATATATAATATATATATATATATATATATATATATATATATATATAATACTTTTTTTTCTTTCATGCATTTTTTTTTTTTTTCTTTCATGCATTTTTTCGCCATCTACCTCGCTAACTCGAGAAATGGCGAAAAAATGCATGAAAGAAAAAAAAAATATTATATATATATATATATATATATATATATATATGTATATATATATATATATATATATATATATATATATATATATATATATATATATATATATATATATATAATAAAAAAAATATTATATATATATATATTATATATATATATTTATATTATATATTATATATATATATATATTATATTATATATATATATATATTATATGATGATGATGATACAGCGCTGGTGGCTGATTCATGTGAGAAACTGCAGAAGCTGGTGACTGAGTTTGGTAAAGTGTGTGGAAGAAGAAAGTTAAGAGTAAATGTGAATAAGAGCAAGGTTATTAGGTACAGTAGGGGTGAGGGTCAAGTCAATTGGGAGGTGAGTTTGAATGGAGAAAAACTGGAGGAAGTGAAGTGTTTTAGATATCTGGGAGTGGATCTGTCAGCGGATGGAACCATGGAAGCGGAAGTGGATCATAGGGTGGGGGAGGGGGCGAAAATTTTGGGAGCCTTGAAAAATGTGTGGAAGTCGAGAACATTATCTCGGAAAGCAAAAATGGGTATGTTTGAAGGAATAGTGGTTCCAACAATGTTGTATGGTTGCGAGGCGTGGGCTATGGATAGAGATGTGCGCAGGAGGATGGATGTGCTGGAAATGAGATGTTTGAGGACAATGTGTGGTGTGAGGTGGTTTGAGCGAGTGAGTAACGTAAGGGTAAGAGAGATGTGTGGAAATAAAAAGAGCGTGGTTGAGAGAGCAGAAGAGGGTGTTTTGAAATGGTTTGGGCACATGGAGAGAATGAGTGAGGAAAGATTGACCAAGAGGATATATGTGTCGGAGGTGGAGGGAACGAGGAGAAGAGGGAGACCAAATTGGAGGTGGAAAGATGGAGTGAAAAAGATTTTGTGTGATCGGGGCCTGAACATGCAGGAGGGTGAAAGGAGGGCAAGGAATAGAGTGAATTGGAGCGATGTGGTATACAGGGGTTGACGTGCTGTCAGTGGATTGAATCAAGGCATGTGAAGCGTCTGGGGTAAACCATGGAAAGCTGTGTAGGTATGTATATTTGCGTGTGTGGACGTATGTACATGTGTATGGGGGGGGGTTGGGCCATTTCTTTCGTCTGTTTCCTTGCGCTACCTCGCAAACGCGGGAGACAGCGACAAAGTATAAAAAAAAAAAAAAAAAAAAAAAAAAATATATATATATATATATATATATATATATATATATATATATATATAATATTTTTTTTTTCTTTCATGCATTTTTTCGCCATTTCTCGAGTTAGGGAGGTAGCGTCAAGAACAGAAGACTGATCCTTACAGTAAATATCCCCACTAGGCCCCCTTCTCTGTTCCTTCTTTTCGAAAATTAAAAACGGGAGTGGCAAGGATTTCCAACCCCCCCGCTCCCCTCTTAGTCGTCTTCGATGACACGCAGGGAATACATGGGAAGCATTCTTTCTCCCCTGTCCCTAGGGATAATATTATTTGTGGATAGACAGATAGGCAATAGATAGTAGGCAGGACGATAGATACTTCTTTCTAGATGTAGAAAGATTTACTTCATTACGAATACTTAAAGACGAGATTTTGCCTCGGATCATGGTTCGCCCGTTGACGCTCACCCAGGGAAATATAGCTATGCCATCATGTGAGTTACGTGTTCCTAAGTGCTTTGTATAAAGAGGAGGGAATGTATGTTCGTGGACTGAAAGTCAGCTGCCAACGTGTGGCTGGGGGAGAGCAAACACCGCTACCTATGCCAAAAGGAGTGACACTTTGACATTCACCGAAGTGCTGGATCACTGCGCGGCCTTCACTAACCCTGTCAATACTCAGGTAGGTAGTGCTGGTGATGATGATGTACCTCGCTAAACACTGGCTGCCCACCACTTACTACCTGTGTATTGATAAAACAGATCGACCACCGTCTTATCGTTTGACCTGCGACTGATAAGGGATCGTGATTTCCCGTTTATGTTGTTGTAATCTACAAGTTTGTAGTTTCTTAGAAAAAAAAAATTGAGAGAGAATTAGATTCTCAGAACGTTAAGATTATCGTATGAGTTTGCATCTTTCTCACTTTGATTAACGAATTTTGTTCACGATGAAGACTGAAAAAAATCTGAAATCTCTCTCTCTCTCTCTCTCTCTCTCTCTCTCTCTCTCTCTCTCTCTCTCTCTCTCTCTCTCTCTCTCTCTCTCTCTCTCTCTCTCAATGTGTGTGTGTGTAGTTGCATAATGCTGTCATACGTACCCTCAAATTTATTTCCCTGTAGATTTCTATGCTTCTTTCCCTTACAGAGAATCTATATCTGTATCTAAACTATTTCAATTTGCATACGGTAGGAAGGGGAGAGCTCATACTTTCCCTGGGTCCATAGATAAAGAAATTAGCCTCAGTAACAACACCATCGAGTCCAGTCGGTGTTGCCACGTCTACAGACTAGCAGCAACGACACCGGTAGCCTACGCACTGTCGTAGTATCTCAACAAGGAAATGTAGTCACCACCAGACTCCTCACCTAACTACGTACACTATCCTGTGGTCCGCTGCGACACGTTATGACTTAGTTGCCGGGATTTTGTGCAAAGAGTCATTTCGGCCAAGTGGGTCGCACATGCTGGTAATACTAAGGCCGGAATTTAATCCTGGGCGTCGGCCGAGCTTGCGTTGGTGCTTTAGTGTCCGTGGTACGTGCTGGGCTGGGCGCTCAGCCAGCCCGACCCTCACTTCCTCTCAAGGATCCCTGCTGCCTCACTTCTTTCCCGGGGCCTGATCTATATGCTTCACAAGGGCAGCGGCTGTGAAAAAGGTCAATGCATGCTTATGCATAAGGACGTTGGAGGGAACTTGATATTGTACATATTGTGTAGCGTTTAAGATGCAGCAGCAGCAGTAGCAAGGAAATGTATAACTTTGATCTCGTTTTTTAAGCCAAATTCTAATTCAGTACCATATAACGTATCTTCACCTCCATAATGAGTTCCTTCATTCCTTGCGGTGTTATGTAAGTAATGCTCTGTTTTACATATACGACCACGTCAATATATATATGATCATATTCAAGCTATGCTGTATGCCCAGGAACATTATCATGTATTTGTGTCCATGTTGCATGGCAAGATCCATCTAGATAGTGGTAAGATAGACCCATAGTGAGGACAGATATCCCCAGAACACGTTTCCCATATTGGTAGTTCACGAAGGCTCGTATTAGTCGTTCTACAGTGCTAGCTGTACACGTCAGCAATTATTGCAAATTAATTATTTGATATTAGACTATCGTGGTATAGATATAGTAAGACAATATAGATTAACCACCTAACCAAACCTTATCAACCCGGAATTAATTCACCGTTCGTTCTTCACTGAAAAGAGTACGTAAGTGAGGCTAGGAGAACGTCCATAGTGTGAGGTAAAGATGGAGAGTAGGAACGTTAGTATATGTATGACCAAGTCTGGAACAGGATGGGGAAGCAGCTGAGAGAGTTTGAGTCAGGACGATAATAAACTGGTTCCCGTTCCGACTGTGTATGAGAGTGGAACTTATTGAAATGTCGTCATTATGAACATAAAAACATCAAAGAATAACATCACTTCTCCCGACACACACACACACACACACACACACACACACACACACACACACAACTGAAGGAATGAAGCTCAAGAAAAGCGCATCAAACTTCATGGATTTTGTCTGTATTAGACAGACGTTTCGACGACCTGCTTCATCATCAGTGAATGTTCTGTGAAACACGAAATTGGTTGTTGAGAATTATTACCGAACTCGTAAGCTGTCAATTTAATTTAAACGACTGCATGCACACATGATGAAGGAGTGCACTAACTCAAACACAGAACTATAAAACATAGAGGACACGTCACGAACATCCAGAATACGAGGGACCATGATCATTGTGAGAGTTTGTCTTGTCTTATCATTACCACGTGAAGAATGTGTTAAAGATTCTTTGGATGGTGTTTAAGACTTGAAGTTGATGCCTTTAATGACCCTGGTCGTCGATAGACCTAAAGCTCAAACAACCAATTAAACTTAAAGGTTCAAGCAATCAGGAGACACAAGCGCAATATCAAACACTTGGATAAAACTACAATATTCAACTGATAATGACTGATAATAACTTTGCGGTTCGTTTGAATATCGTGGTTTGATTAAAGGGATTTATATCATTCAAATATCTTGATTATATATTGAAAGTTTGTTGAATATGTTTTAATGGTTTTCTGTTTCAGTTAATGTACTCCATACTTATGTTTGTATGTGACCTTTTTGGATAGAAATGTCCTTTCTCTTTAGGTAATACATCAATGTAGGTAATTATGTTTGTGTTATACAAAAATCTTCACTAAAATGAGGCTGTTCGTCGAAACGTCTAATTGATTAAGTTGGAATATATGAGGTTAGCTTTGAAGTGAGTGGCCTTAGCCGGACTCCGCCTGCAAGTGGTTATGCCGCCAGTGATACGTCACCTTCTGCGAGGATGCATCATCGGCATTGGACGAAGAGGAGCACAGTCTTCCCAAAGAATCTGCTGGAAGTGGAATCATCCAAGATAGACTTGGCGGGGAAAAAAAGAGGAGGAAATGTTGAATTGCCTATGTTGCTGGAGATGCTTCTGGGTAAGGACAAGAGATATTTATCACTTGAAGAAGACTCAAAATCTGCGTAATTAAACTTAATGAGAAATAGCTTTGCAAAGATCTTGAGTAAAAGTGAAAGCCAGATTAGATTCAGCAGAAGGGGAAATATCAAAACCCTCCCAAGGTCTTCCACTGTAATTTTGAATATCAGCGTAGGAGTTAACAAACCATGACTGAGGAGATAAAGGTTTAGTAGAGGTAGGGACACGCGTCTATATCTCAGCCAAAAAAGTTGACCAAATGGCGTCCCAGCTACGTCTCTTCGTTGTATATCAACTGACTGTCATATTTCATTTTTGTATCTCGCCTGATGATGTGATCATGACACGAAAGTGCACTTGGGAACTTGTGTTTCATTTTCCCGTGGATTAGAAGGAATTTACTTGATCACGCACTCGTTTGTGATCTTTCCCAATATATATATATATATATATATATATATATATATATATATATATTATAATTGTTCTTCGTTTCCCGCGTTAGAAGGGGTAGCTTTAGGAACAGACAAAGGATGGCCTTATTCGGTCTCATCCAAACTCTAGCTGTACCAATCTATAATACAGTGAAATCAGAGCTCCTAATCCACAACCACACCCTACAAACTTTGTAGGTTGTTTTCCTCTGACTACTTCATATGCCCTGGTTTAGCCCATTATTGAGTGCACGTCACCGCCCGTATACCACATCGCTCCAACTTGCTTTTCTCTGGGCACACCTCACACCTTCCTGCACGTTCAGGCCACGAACTCTCAAAGCTCGTTTCACTTCATCCTTCAACCTTCTCTTCGGTTTCCTCCTTTTCCTTGTTCCCTTCACTTCTCCGTGTATACCCTGTTGCCTAAGACAACAGCACATAAGAAACTGAAAGAGACCAGTAACCAGCATGGTTGGATAACTTAAGTAAATTTGCATGGAGACTCTGAGACTTTAAACATCGGTGTGGCGAGTATATTGCTTTAATAAAGGAAGCCTTACGAAGTTTTATGATGATATTAGATGAAATATAGTCATTACCCAGTCAATTTGTCCATTAATTAAGGGAACCTGTGACTTGATTCAAGAGAGTGAAACCATAGCATGGATGTTATTTGATTGATTTCTTTGCATTTGTACTTATAACACAACTTACGAATCCAGGTCTAATACTATGAGAGGAAAGTATTCTCCAACAAAAGGTGAATAAGGAAAAAGACTTGGGCGTAATAATCTCTGGTGATCTAAGGCCAAGTAAGCAGTGTACAGATGCAGTTAAAAGGGGCGAACAGAAACCTTGGATTTATATGTAGGGCTATCGAATTTAAAAGTCCAGGGAAATTATACTTACCCTTTGCTAGTCGCTGATTCATCCCTATCTTAAATGTTGTGGTAAGTTTTGGTCATCGTACTTGAAATAGACATAGACAGAATGGAGAGAGTATAGAAACGAGCTGCCAAGACGATTTCCGGGCTGAGAAACAGATCCTATGAGAGCCGAACTAAAAGCTTGAAATCGATATAGTTTAGAAAAATGAAGTTTATGAGGTGATCTACAGCAGGCATTCAAATTTATCAGAGACTTTCATAATCTCGATATAAAGAACTACTTAGGGATAGATTCGTATATAACTTCCCTGCGTGGTGGATCATGTGTTCCTGCGTGGTGGATCATGTGTTCCTGCGTGGTGTCTCGTGTGTTCCTGCGTGGTGGATCATGTGTTCCTGTGTGCTGGTTCATGTGTTCATGCGTGGTGGTTCATGTGTTCCTGTGTGGTGTATCATGTGTTCCTGTGTGGTGGCTCATGTGTTCCTTGCATGGTGGCTCATGTGTTCCTGCGTGGTGGCTCATGTGTTCCTCTGTAGTGGTTCATGTGTTCTTGTGTGGTAGCTCATGTGTTTCTGTATGATGACTCATGTGTTCCTTGCATGGTGGCTCATGTGTTCCTGTGTGGTGGCTCATGTGTTCCTGCGTGGTGGATCATGTGTTCCTGTGTGATGGATCATGTGTTCATGCGTGGTGGTTCATGTGTTCCTGTGTGATGTCTCATGTGTTCATGCGTGGTGATTCATGTGTTCCTGTGTGATGTCTCATGTGTTCATGCGTGGTGGTTCATGTGTTCCTGTGTGATGTCTCATGTGTTCATGCGTGGTGATTCATGTGTTCCTGTGTGATGTCTCATGTGTTCATGCGTGGTGGTTCATGTGTTCCTGTGTGATGTCTCATGTGTTCATGCGTGGTGGTTCATGTGTTCCTGTGTGGTGGATCATGTGTTCCTGCGTGGTGGATCATGTGTTCCTGCGTGGTGGATCATATGTTCCTGTGTGATGGGTCATGTGTTCCTGTATGATGGATCATGTGTTCCTGCGTGGTGGCTTATGTGCTCCTGTGTGGTGGATCATGTGTTCCTTGCATGGTGGCTCATGTGTTCCTGCGTGGTGGCTCATGTGTTCCTCTGTAGTGGTTCATGCGTTCTTGTGTGGTAGCTCAAGTGTTTCTGTATGATGACTCATGTGTTCCTTGCATGGTGGCTCATGTGTTCCTTGCATGGTGGCTCATGTGTTCCTGTGTGGTGGCTCATGTGTTCCTGTGTGGTGGCTCATGTGTTCCTGCGTGGTGGATCATGTGTTTCTGTATGATGACTCATGTGTTCCTTGCATGGTGGCTCATGTGTTCCTTGCATGGTGGCTCATGTGTTCCTTGCATGGTGGCTCATGTGTTCCTGTGTGGTGGCTCATGTGTTCCTGTGTGGTGGCTCATGTGTTCCTGCGTGGTGGATCATGTGTTTCTGTATGATGACTCATGTGTTCCTTGCATGGTGGCTCATGTGTTCCTGCGTGGTGGCTCATGTGTTCCTGTGTGGTGGCTCATGTGTTCCTGTGTGGTGGCTCATGTGTCCCTGCGTGGTGGCTCATGTGTTCCTGCGTGGTGGTTCATGTGTTCCTGTGTGATGGCTTCATGCATAATCGCCATTTCCCGCGTTAACAAGGTAACGTCGAGAGCAGATGACTGAGCCTTAAGAGGGAAAAATCCTTGGCCTGCGTCTCACACATATGAACGACCTGAAGCCGGCCTCCAGCAGCGGCCTCATCACCCCGGACCTCTGGCTACGGGATTGCAGCAAGACCAGCGAGGGGGTGAGACTCACTCACTTGTAATCTGGGGGACAGGGCAACGGAAGAAGACCTAGAGGTAAGGGATCAGAACTAGGGCAAGACCAGCGAGGGGGTGAGACTCACTCACTTGTAATCTGGGAGACAGGGCAACGGGAGAAGACCTAGAGGTAAGGGATCAGAACTAGGGCAAGACCAGCGAGGGGGTGAGACTCACTCACTTGTAATCTGGGAGACAGGGCAACGGGAGAAGACCTAGAGGTAAGGGATCAGAACTAGGGCTGAGTTGAAAGTAGTGCCACAGATACGTTTAATATTAGACTTGATAAATATTTCTTTTCAAATCCACAACTGGAAATATTTGCGCCTCCTTAGATGCATGAAAAGGGTTATAGTATTTTTCTATTTCAAATATTTTCTGTAAGTCTAATCTAACCACACCAATCTGTCATAAACAGTTGTCTGCTGCTGTTTGCATTCATCTGTATTCCTTTGTATGAATGATTTCATATGCTATCAGTCACGTTCGAGAAGAAGTACTTCACCTCATGAAACTAAATGAAATAGATTTAGATCTTTCAGTCGGCTCTCATAAGATTTGATTCTCGGTCCGAGAATCACCGTGGTAGCTCTTCTCTGTTCACTGGCCATTCTATTCGTCTTTCCTCAAGTAGACTGACCAAAACTTAACACAAAATATAAGATGGAGACGTAAGAGTTTCTTGTAAAGAGTACGGCAAATTTTCCTGGACCTAAATGCGGTAGCCCTACCTTTTTGAGTCCGAGAATGTTGTTCGCCTTTTCATTTGCTTTTGTGCACTGTTTACTTGGCTATAGATCACTAGAGACGATGGCACTTAAGTGTAATCTGTCATTTATCTACCGCAGTTCAATAGAATTCATACTTTAGCTTGCCTTTTCGATATTAAAATTCATTTGCCACCTATGAGCTCAGTTCATAAGTTTGTCTGTGTCTTTTTGAAGCCGCAGATATTCAATTTCTATTGGAGGTTTATTTCCCAACTTAATATCGTCTACGAATTTCGATATTTTACAACGCAGCCCATTATCAATATCATTGATATAATGGAAAAAGAGAACCGGTCCTAAGAGTGATCCTTGCGGTATATTCAACCATTCTGAAGCATAGCTATTAATCACAGTTGAGTTTACGGCCAATTAACCAGTTTGTTAACCACCACAGTGCGACCCCATCTGTACCATGAGACTTTAGTTAGTACACCTTTGAGGCGGAACCTTATCGAATGCTTTTTGAAACTCTAGATACATGACGTGAACTGTTTTATTTTCATCACACATGTTGATTTTATCGTTAAAGACATCAAGAAGACTGTTAGACATGAACGATTTCGCCTAAAACCAGCTGAGAGTCATTAATGGTTTACAGTCTTATCCGGAATGATGGTTTCCATTAAGTTTACCAACTAAAGATGTTAAGCTGATTTCACGATAATCTGCAGCCAGTGATTTTATTATATTTTTATCAAAACGGGTGTTACATTAGCAAGCTTCCATTCCTCTGGAACGTTGTACGTGGTAAGTGACTTATTGAAGAGAGCTCACTAATCTCTTTAAGTTTCTGATATCTTCCACATTTGCGAACATTCTGGAAAGGATCCAGCCATCTGTTGCTGTCCGAATATCTTTGTAAGAGTAACAGATCTCCTGCTTCCTGTGTCGCACTCGTACTTTAAAGGGTCGCACTCGTATTGAAAGAGTCGACAGATAACACAGTAGCGAGTACACTACACTTGATAAAAGCAAGACAAGTCTTCTAGTGAAGTTACAAGATATATGCCAGTACTCCAACAATGTTTCACCCACTGGAGACAGATTAAGAAAATATTTGTTCCTTTGCTCAGCGGCATTTTTATGACCTTACTCGTTCCATATCCACATCTGATTTAGTCTTGTAGTATCATAGGCCGAAGGCAGTAAAAGACAAAACAGATCTTAATAGCAACACATATTAGAAATTAATGAAACACTACAATGATTATGGAGGGGACACCTTTTCTGCTTGATGTTCCAGTGTACTTGCATAGAAATCATAAAGTGCATATCAGTAATGGGCCAAGACTCTACCAAGACCTTTGCACATTAGTCAGCCGTAGTCTGAGACCCCACTGGTGTATGGCAGGTTGGGTCATGAAGGTCGTCAACTTCAAGCTTAATCCGCCGACCGAAAATTCTTTTTTCAACACCTTCTGCAGGTGTTTAGGATAATTCTAACGCCACACACACACTCACTGTGCGCATAACCCTTAATATTTGAGAAAGTAAGCTGTGTTGGTAGTTGAACCCGTTCCCTCTCGTTCCACCCACATAAGAAAGAAGTCGCTCATGGTCATCACTCACGCAGTGGCACGTAAAAAAGAAAAGAAAACAAAAAACGAGAGCAGAACAGTAGCTCACATACGATGGGGAGAAAAAGATTGAAGATAAATGCGACAGTCGTGTCATAAGTACTTCGTATCCAGATCTGATCACATACTAGGGGTGTTCTACACCTTACGGTAGGGCGTACCAAGAGGTTACAGACGCAGTTGTTTTATGGACCGTACTAAAGGGAGCGTTGATGTCCTCATTATGAACTTTCTACCATCATTAGCACTACAGAGATGTGAGATTTCAACAGTCGGACATAGCGAGAGGAACGTTAGCGGCATAACAAATATGGGAAAGGTTTTTTGAAATTTCAGAACAAAAGGTTTCAGGCATAAAGTCTTTGGTGATTTATGTGGTGTCAGAAAAAGATCGAAGGAATATATCGAAGATTTATTGAATGTCAGAGAAATATTTCTCCTGGGTACGGAGGACGAGGGAGGGCAGGGGTGAATGATTTGTTTTGAGTGGAAAATCAAGAATAAAGAAATTTGGTAAGCACTGAAGTGAATGATGGGTAGAAGGTCTATAGAACAATGTGAAGGTCGTTAGCAATCGGTGGCCATGTGCTGTAACAATCAGACTGATAACTTTGGAAGCAATTTATGTCTTCTGTATGGTCGATTTGAAGCAAGGATTCTGGTCTAGAGATCCTTATGAATTGGAACATACCAGGGATGTATTGCGTGAAAATCTTTAGCAAAGAAAACGTTAGAATCTTGCTACTCTGTATGGTACACATATTGTACGGTGTCTGACCTACATATCCTTATGTATTATGCTACATAGCAGAGGTGTATGATAGCATAAAATTTGTTAGCAAACGGCGACACCAAGTACTCATGCTATACGTTAAAACCAATTTTTGTACTCTTCTGTGTTTGGCATATGCCGCTGATTCTGACCTAAATATCCTAAGCTGTTGATATTTTTGAAATTTGACAACTTACTTACAGAGGCTAAAGAAAGCAATTAAAATCAATATCCAGTCATTGTACAAAATAGAAAAAAATATATTATATTAATATATATATATATATATATATATATATATATATATATATATATATATATATATATATATTCTTTTGTCTGTTTCCTTGTGCTACCTCGCTAACGTGGGAGACAGCGACATGTGTATGCATGCGTCCACGCGCGCAAATATACATGCTTACGCAGCTTTCCATGGTTTACCATATATATATATATATATATATATATATATATATATATATATATATATATATATTATATATCTGGGGATAGGGGATTAAGAATACTTCCCACGTATTCCCTGCGTGTCGTAGAAGGCGAATAAAAGGGGAGGGAGCGGGGGGCTGGAAATCCTCCCCTCTCGTTTTTTTTTTAATTTTCCAAAAGAAGGAACAGAGGGGGCCAGGTGAGGATATTCCAAAAAAGGCCCAGTCCTCTGTTCTTAACGCTACCTCGCTAACGCGGGAAATGGCGAAGAGTTTAAAAGAAAGAAAAAAAAAAAAAAAAAAATATATATATATATATATATATATATATATATATATATATATATATATATATATATATATATATATATATATATATATATATATATACATATATTTATTAAAGTATAATAAAAAATAATGTATATATATATATATATATATATATATATATATATATATATATATATATATATATATATATATTTTTTTTTTTTTTTTTTTTTTTTTCAAACTATTCGCCATTTCCCGCGTTAGCGAGGTAGCGTTAAGAACAGAGGACTGGGCCTTTTTTGGAATATCCTCACCTGGCCCCCTCTGTTCCTTCTTTTGGAAAATTAAAAAAAAAAACGAGAGGGGAGGATTTCCAGCCCCCCGCTCCCTCCCCTTTTAGTCGCCTTCTACGACACGCAGGGAATACGTGGGAAGTATTCTTAATCCCCTATCCCCAGGGATATATATATATATATATATATATATATATATATATATATATATATATATATATATATATATATATATATATATATATATATATATTCAAACTACAGAGGTATAAGTTGTTTAGCAAATCATGTGGGAGGGTATTGATTGAGAGGGTGGAGGTATGTACAAGCATCAGATTGGGGAAGAGCAGTGTGGTTTCCGAAGTGGTAGAGGATGTGTGGAGCAGGCGTTTGCTTTAAAGAATTTATGTGAGAAATACGTAGAAAAACAAATGGATTTGTATGTGGCATTCATGGATCTGGAGAAGGCATATGATAGAGTTGATAGAGATGCTTTGTGAAAAGTTTTAAGAGTATATGGTGTGAGAGGTAAGTTGCTAAAAGCAGTAAAAAGTTTTTTACCAAGGATGTAAGGCATGTGTGCGAGTAGGAAGAGTGGAGAGTGATTGGTTCCCAGTGAATGTCGATCTGCGACGAGGGTGCGTGATGTCCCCATGTTTGTTTAATTTGTTCATGGATGGGGTGGTTAGGGAGATAAATGCAAGATTTGTGGAGAGAGGGCCAAGTATTAAATCTATTGTGGATGAGAGGGGCTAGGAAGTGAGTCAGTTGTTGTTCGCTGATGATACAGCGCTGGTGGCTGATTCGTGTGAGAAACTGCAGAAGTTGGTGACTGAATTTGGTAAAGTGTGTGAAAGGAGAAAGTTGAGAGTAAATATGAATAAGAACAAGGTTATTAGGTTCATTAGGGTTGAGGAACAAATTAATTGGGATGTAAGCTTAAATGGAGAAAAATTGGAGAAAGTGAAGTGGTTTAGATATCTGGGAGTGGATTTATTAGCGGATGAAACCATGGAAGCGGAAGTGAGTCACAGGGTGAGGGAAGGGGCGAAGGTTCTGGGAACGATGAAGAATGTGTGGAAGAAGAGAACGTTATCTCGGAGAGCAACAATAGGTATGTTTGAAGGAATAGTAGTTCCGACAATGTTATATTTTTGCGATGCATGGACTGTGACTAGGGTTGTATGGAGGAGGGTGGATGTGTTAGAAATGAGATGTTTGAGGACAATATGTGGTGTGAGGTGGTTTGATCGAGTAAGTAATGTAAGGGTAAGAGAGATATGTGGAAATAAAAAGAGTATGTTTTAGAGAGCAGAAGAGGGTGTGTTGAAATGGTCTGGACATATGGAGAGAATGAGTGAAGAAGATTGACAAAGTTGCTATATGTGTCAGAAGTGGAAGGAAGAAGGAGAAGCGGGAGACCAAATTGGAGGTGGGAGGATGGAGTGAAAAAGATTTTGAGCGTTCGGGGCCTAAACATACAGGAGGTTGAAAAGCGTGGAAGGAATAGAGTGAATTGGAACGATGTGGTATACCGGGGGCGATGTGCTGTCAGTGGACTGAACCAGGGCATGTGAAGCGTCTGGGGTAAACCATGGAAAGGTCTCTGGGGCCTGGATGTGAAGGGGGAGCTGTGGTTTCGGTGCATTACACATGACAGCTAGAGACTGAATGTGTGCTAATGGACCCTTTTTGTCTGTATTCCTGGCGCTATCTCGCTGAAGCAGGGGATAGCAATTCTGTTTTCCTGTTAGGCGGTAGCGATAAAATGAATGAAGGCAAGGAAGTATGAATGTGTATGTATATGTATGAAATGCCTCTGTATGTGTTTGTATATGTATTTATATGTTCACATGTATATGTATGTATATGTGCGTATGTGGGCATTTCTGTACATATATGTCTATATGAGTGGATATACAATTCTTCGCCTGTTTCCTGGCGCTACCTCGCTGACGCGAGAAACAGCGATTATCTATAATAAACGAAATAGAATAAGGATATATTTAGAACCAGGAAAGTGGAAGCGAGTCGTAGGATGGGTGAGTTGGCGTAGGCTCTGGGCGCAATGGTGTATGTGTGGAAAGAATTGTCATTACTGGGAGGGCGAGAATGGTTTTGTTTGAAGGTATAGTATGTTGTATGATTGCCCAGTATGGGATATAGATGATGATGTGCACAGTAGGATTGATGTGATGGAAGTGAAATGTTTGAGAATGATATGTTGTGTAAGTTGGTTTCATCGAGTAAGTGATAAAAGGATAAGAGAGATGTGTCGAAATAAAAAGAGTAGTTGAGAGAGAGAGAGAGAGCTGAAGAGGGTGTGCTGAAATGGTTGTACATATTGGTAGCTTGAGTGGGGAGAGGTTGACAAAGAAGATATATGTGTTTGAAGTGGAGGGATAGTGGAAGGGAAGACCAAATTGGAGGTGGAAGGATGAAGTGAAAGAGATTATGAGTCATCGGGGACTGAACATGCAGGAGGATGAAAGGCGTGCGCGGGATAGAGTAAATTGGAATGGTATAGTACGCAAGGGTCGACGTGCTGTCGATGGACTGAATCAGGGCATGTGAAGCAGCTGGGGGAAGCCATGGCAAGGTATGTAGGGCTTGGTTGTGGATATGGGATATTGCAGATAGAGAATAGATGTTAGCGAATGCGGCCTTTCTCAGTTTGTTCGTAGCGCTAGCTCGTTAACACGGGAAACGCCGATCAAGTATCACACACACACACACACACACACACACACACACACACACACACACACACACACACACACATACAGGGCTACATAGTATATGAAAAAATTCTCTTAATTCGCAAAACCGAAAAAAAAAAAAATAATGCTAAGAATTTTGTAGGATTTTAAATGCTTTCTCTCATACACGTATGAAATTTCTGATGTATTGCTTCAGATATACGTATATCTGTATATTTGAAGTAGTACATCAGATATTTCATACGTGTGTGACAGAAAGCATTAATAATTCCACAACATTTTCATCATTATTTTTTATGGCTATTCGAATTACCTAACAGAATTTTTTCATATACTGTGTAGCCCTGTTAAATAATCATGTTCGCACAATAAAGAAATACTTTTTCATGGGATGAGCGATTTCATTATGTTTTACTAGGTCACTGGAAAAAATATAAAGTTCACAATAGCAAAATATTATATAATCATATACGATACAGAGAGCCATGTATGGTAGCTTTTTACATTCATTATTATAAGCTATCATCATCTCTATTTACATGCGCTGTTATCCTCAATTTCTTATGCCTTTTTCCTAGCAATTATACCATTAGCTAGCATTAACAGGGATATCAAACTATTCCTTTTACGAGAAGAAAATTAGGTTTTGGAATTTATGAATGATCTAAACATACATATCATTCATTACTTCGTGTAGAATCCCCTTCGTTGTCAACCTGGCATAAGAATTTCCCATCCCCGCACCTCCAGATACAGGGTGAGACAAAAGGCGGTGTGTAAGGACCATAAACAATGAGTATATTCAGAGAGTCTTTTAACACTTAATGCATTTCCCATGGTTACTTAAGTTACAACAATTTGCTGGAAATGGCACCCATACGCCTGTATACACGCATCCACACGTCTTATCTTGTCTGCAAAGACACGGGACAAAACAGTGGGAGAGTATGAGGATTATCATTTGTGGGAGAGTGTGAGAACTGTGTTTGTAAACTGTGCCTTTCATCGCTCCCAACAGATGATAATCATGTTGTAAAATCTGGCGACTGTGGTGGCCAAATTTCCATTGAAATTATTCTGTTCCCAAACTTATCGTTCGGTAGGTTCGTGGAGGCATGGGCCGTGTGTGTGTGTGTTTGTGTGTGTGTGTGCAGTAGCCCCGTCCTATTGGAAGTAGCCACAAGCAATTTCGTCCTCATTTAAATGTCTAGTGAAGGGATAAAGACTCATTCCACAATAACGTTCCGAGTTGATTGTGTCACTGAAGTATGTATGACCAATTATCTGATCATGTAATGGCGTCTCTTTGATCTTATGTGGATTAATCGTCGAACAAATGCGGCTGTTTTGGGAGGTGACATAACCGTGAAAATGTTTGAGGAGATTTAGAGAAAAGAGGATTGAGGAAGGAAATGCCGCTCCCCGGGGACACTATTCCAGAGCTTGTGAGCTTCGGTACTGACTCATCCGTCTGTGACGGTGGTCGACCAATTTTCTTTTTTCTTCTTCTTTTATTATTCTGAGTGAGGAAGGTGTCAGGTGCTCAGTTGATGTCTTTTTCATAGAGTGGTTTGTGGTCGGTTAGAGTCGACCAGGATGCGTTGTGTAATGTTTGCTTGCAATGCAGTGTGGTAGTTGAGTGGGTGAAAATGGGAGTTTTTTTTTTTTTTGTCCAATTCTGTTCAGGATTAGGTTTCTGGTAAGGAATGACGATGTAAGAGAGAGGTGTGGTAGAAAGCTGAGTTTAGATGAATACACAATGCGCTGAAGACTTTGATATTTGGAGAGGACGAGTGAAGAAAGACTGGGTGAAAAAATGCCGAAAATGGAAGGAGCAAAAGGAAAGAAGGTGGAAGGATGGAGTGAAAAAGGTTTTGATTATCCAGTATGCATGAGGGTGAAAGACTTGAATGTGATAGAAAGAAGTCCAGCGAAGTCGTATATACAGGGGGTTGACGAACTGTCTGTGGGCTGAACTAGAGCATATGAAACGGTTGGAAGAAATTACGGAAAGGTCCGTGTGGCTTTGCAGTGGATACGATGCATTACACATAACAGTTAGAGAGTAGACGTGAACGAATAAGGTAGTTCCTCGTCTGCTCCCAGCGCTACCTCGCTCTTGCTAAGATGCCTGCTGCATCAAGGACAAAACGTATTGGACCATGAAATTCTCTCCTTCCCGTAAAATACACTCACCTTATATTTCTGCTCAGCACACTATCATAAAATACTTGCCCAATTCAACTTCCTCTACTGACATATCTTTCTAGGCCTTAACCAGATGCATTTCCTTTAACTTCTCTAATTCAGCCTTTCCTCCATTTATCCGACACGATCAGTCTTTAGCTAACTTTCCAACGGATAAAGCTGCTATTTTCGGCAACTCGGTTTCCTCTAATTTAACTTTGGATGATTCTGCTGCTAATATTCCTCCCAAATTTCCTCCCACTAAACCTACGCCAGTCATAAATCTTCCTCGTGCATGGTCCTCCGAGTACTCTCCCCTTCTGCAGGGGATCAAGGCCTGTGTCCCAGATAGCATATGTCTTCGAGGCTGTTACGAGTGTGCCTTTGAGCGAGTTCCGATCTTGGTTGGCCTCTGTCTTGTAACGTAGACGTTTCTGTTCTTTTGGAAGCATACCCTGAGGCAGCTCATTCCTAACAGAGGGGACCGTTCTAACCCACCAACTGTTGCCATATAGCTTTCACTTCTGCTGTTTCTTAATTCTTTGAAGGTCTTCCTAACGCTCACTCTCTCAAACACTTAGAAGCCCACTCTCTTCTTACGTATAACCAGTACAGATTTCTCCGTGCTGGGTCTACTGGTAATCCTCCTCTCTCTTGGATTTTATTAGTATTTTTGTTGTAGCCACAAACACCTTCAAAGCGTTTGACAGGATGTGGCAAAACTCTTTGCTTCCTGAATTTTATTTCTTTGTTTTTTTTCTGTATTTCCTTGTTTTTTTTCTGCATTTCTTTGTTCCCTAATGCATAATTTCCTCTCTAGCAGCTACATTGCAGTAGTCGATGATGAAGTGACATTTTCCCTCCAGACCTTTTAACAGTGGTCTTCCCTAGAGTTCTGCTCTCTTGCATATTCTTTCGTGATTCTATGAATGATCTTTCTGCTGAAGTTTCCACTTTACACGCCCCAACTCACTTTCGTGTACTTAGTCTCTTTAATATTTTTTTCTCTTTCTCATGCTTTATTTTTTTTCTATTTGGACCTGCGCTGCATCTCAAAATGGCGAAGCAAAAGCCTAATTACGTAAAATAATGCTAAAGCGTCATTTCTCCTTATATTACCAACAATGGTTTATTTCCTTGTGTTTAGTTTCAGAACACCACAATTCAAACTGTTATAACGTTAACACGTTCAGCATAACCATATCCTCCACTCTACCCTGGAAACCCCATATAACAATAAGGTCTCCAGTACAACAGTTGAAGATGTATCGGTACTGTAATCATTTTCTCGCAGAAATTTTACATCTTCATAGTATCTATGCGCAATAGTATAGAGCGTTGCTCACCATTTCGGGTGGCTCTGTAGTGAAATCCTTGCACAAAAGGAAGGAACTGTGAGGGAGAGAGTCAAATGTGGACGAGGCTTCAGTGGAGTTTGTCAAGGAATGTGGGTGAAGGTGGTGTTAATTGATTAGCCAGGCTCGTCGGTGTGGCGATGGCCTGGGGTGAGGTGCCTGTGACTGGCGGAGTGCATGCATAGTGTGCCCATGTGCAGAGGGAAGGTGGGGACAGTAATGTATGCTCGGAAATATAGGAAGGTGTAAGTCTGTTAGATTTACATGGTAGAATATTCAGTAAGGTGGTGGTTGAAACGGCGATGTTGTGCACAGTGCAGCTGTAAGGGAAGGAGTTGTGTTGTTTCGGGGAAAGGTAGAGGGGGGAGTGGACCAAGTTTTTGATCTGACAAATGTATGTGGAAAAGACTTAGAGAAAGAGATTGATTTTACATATGTTATTTACGGACCAAGAGAGAATTTATTATAGTGTCGACAGAAATGCCTTCTTGATGTTGGTATGGATACACAGGGTTAAAGCTGCTTAATACAGTGAGGAGTTTCTACAAGGAGAGTGTACGTCGTAGGAGAGGAACTGCAGGAATGCTTACCAGTCACTACGTGTTATTGACTCTTCAGCTGTTAGGAGGTCTTGAACTGGTAGTTCGACTGTCATTCCTTCCTTAGATGAAGATGTGGAGTGAGTTTGATAAGAAAAATGGTTGTTCTCTCGTCATAGGTTGAGACGACAAGCTGAGAACTAAGATCATAAAGACAATTTACAAGCATTGTTTTCCAAAGAGCCCGGATCTCTGATCCAGTTGGAACAAAAGAATAAAAAAAAAAAAAAGGTTTTCTGGTACCAGCCCTCATTTTCTGTTGTACACTGAGATCTGCAGCACCACATTGATATTCTGTGGTCCTCTCCATATAACTCTCATCGAAAATGGAAGCACGGGTGTCGTCGCATACACCAGGTTTGGTTGACGCCTACAGCAGTATAGAAAACGAACAACGTAAGGATCAAAAGATGGATAAGAGGTTGAACGCATCAAACACTACACCTTGCCTATGAGGCGATCACATTGTAACAACTAATTAGCTATTCATGTGCGAGTATTATTTTTTTCTTCTTTTGACTAGGCTTTTATATTTACATAATGGCTGATAACCTAATAACGATATATCAGTCCCTGGGAAATTATGCAGATTCCTCTAAAAACGCTGGAGAAAATTACATTCTTGGCGATATCGTCTGAAGTGAATTTGGCTTAATTCACTTAACATGGGTAATGATGACTGTGAAGCAGTCATACATTAAAAGTGTATTTGATTAAGGTAATTAGCATTGTAGGCAATTAGAATGTATGTATATAATTTGTTGACTTTGACGTAACGACTGCAATTCATATCCAACCTAATATGGATATAGAATTTTTACATATTTCAACACTCGCAGAGTATTTGACCCTAGCAGACAGTATTTTTATTTGTGTATTAAGGTGCATATACAGGTCTCTTAGGAAGGTATGGTTATACATGGCATATGGTAGGCTGGTCAAGGGGAATACAAAACAGTACAGTACAAGGTACAAGGAGGAGAAATAGATTTTGAAATAGATGTGTATCTGCAGTGAGAGAATAGATTATAAGTAAGAGTCTTTCAGATGAAATTTTTAGCTTAATGGCTTGGGATCAGATGCCACGGAAATCTTTTGTGTGTGGGGATGGTGTGAATGGTGACACTGGTCTTATCAACTTGCCGTGTAAAGTGTGTGTGGGGAGAAAAAAGTGAGAAACACATTCATAAGGATGGAAGTCTATGTCTCAAGTTAACATAATGGCCGTATGGGTTGACGATGTGCGCGCGCGCGCGTGTGTGTGTGTGTATGTGTGTGTGTGTGTGTGTGTGTGATGATATTTTCGCAAGCTGTATGTACTGATCCACTGCTGTTAAACTGAAAATTGAGATGTTATGGTACTATATCATCATTTGATTTACGTTTCAAATTTTCCTGAAAACCGAATTTGCTAATTCTAAATGTGATACAGTAAAGAGGATTAGATCTCAGTGATGCTTTGTCAACCTAAAGAATTTCATATATATATATATATATATATATATATATATATATATATATATATATATATATATATATATATATATATATTTCTTTTCTTTCAAACTATTCGCCATTTCCCGGGTTAGCAAGGTAGCGTTAAGAACAGAGGACTGGGCCTCTGAGGGAATATCCTCACCTGGCCTCCTTCTCTGTTCCTTCTTTTGGAAAAAAAAGAATAAAAGATGCTTTGTCAACCTAAAGAATTTCATATATATATATATATATATATATATATATATATATATATATATATATATATATATATATTTCTTTTCTTTCAAACTATTCGCCATTTCCCGGGTTAGCAAGGTAGCGTTAAGAACAGAGGACTGGGCCTCTGAGGGAATATCCTCACCTGGCCTCCTTCTCTGTTCCTTCTTTTGGAAAAAAAAGAATAAAAGATGGAGCTAAGCGAGCAGTGCTTATCCTATTGGATATAACCAAGATAAGAGGAAAGGAGAGATGGGTAGTATGTCTGAGGAAGGGAACTCGGATGTTCTAGCTTTGAGTGAAACAAAGCTTCAGGGTATGTAGGAAATATGTTTTAGCGATGTCTTCGATGTAAATTAAAGAGTAAGTGTGAGGGCGAGAGCTAAGGAAGGGGTAACACAACTTCTGAAACAGGAGTTGTGGGAACATGTGAAAGACTGTAAGCAAGTGAGCTCCAGACTGATGAGGGCAAAAATGAATGCGGGTTACGAGAGATTCGTATTTATTGATGCTTATGCTTCATGGCAACGAGAAGGATGACGAAGTGTGTCAACAATGCAAGAGATTGAGCATTAGTTCTTGGTGATTCAAACGCAAATGTGAGTAATGTGCTAGTTAAGGGTGTCATTGAGGGGCATGGGGCATTACGTGAGGTGAATAGAAATGGTGAACAGCATTTGGAATGTGTAGTGATTGGTTATACCTGGTTTGAAAAGAGGGACATACATAACTTTACGTGGGTGGATTGGAAAAATGGTAAGTGGGTATACTGGATTACATAGGCATGATAGGCATGCAAACGACTGTCTCGGGTCTGCCAACACAGTTATGTTTTCAACAGATACCACCTGACTAGCCTCCCAGGCCCTCTCATTCCATCCATAACATGCACCTTCTATCCAAGAACCTTGCGTTACCTCACTCACTTTATCATCCATAAGTAAATTAAAGTCATGGTGTCATTATGTGCTCTTTCGCACAAACACCCTCTCCGGGAACAACTTCATCATCCTCTCCTCTTATTCGCACACACTCCTTACTCATTTTGAAGCTCCTCAACCCTTTATTAGCTTTTCTTTCATATGATGAATGTGCAACACCATCCACAAACTACCAAACTATCTCAATCATTAATTTTCTTCAGATCCATAAGTGCCAGATACAGATCCCGTTTTTTCTCTGTATATTCCAGAGAGACTCTTTAAAGCAAACACATTCTCTGCTACTCTTAGAGTCACTTTTCTTTTTCGTACCCGTCTGATGCGCTGTAGCATTATCTTGATCACTATTCTCCTATACAGCTTACCATGTATATTCAGCAAATCTGTTGTTCTGTTATTCGAACATCAATATTTTTCCCTGCCTTTATACAACGGCATTTTACAGGTATTTTGCCAGTCATTAGGAACCTCACCTTAAACACTCAAAATCCTAAGCAGTCAATCAACAAGTGTCAACCCTTTTCTTGAGAATTTCAGCTGCAGTCCCTTCCACTCCATCCTCTTTGTCACCCTTCATCCTAAGCAGGATCGCAGTTCTGCTTTACCAAACCATGATTCTTTCGTTCCACATACCCCTATAACCCAAGTACCCCACGTCTGCCGCCCTATCACCTAACACATACCAACGGTCCTTCAAACAACTCACTCGATCTCTCTTCACCTGATCCCTTCACTTTGTCCTACATATGTTCACTTGTTTTTCTCACACTGTTCACTTATATGTACAACATATTCTTGCTCTCCCTGAAGGTTACTAACACTCTCTCACCCTATCTCTCAACTGCCCTCTTTTCCAGCCCCTGCACCATCCGTTCAACCTTCTGCCACTTCACCTTATACATCTCCCAGTCACTCTTACTTTTTGCCAGCAGGTAACGTCCATATATATCTCTCTTTTCTCTTTCACTAACAACTTTGCCTCCCAGTCATTCGCACTGCTTTCCCGGTGGTAACAGCCGTACTATTCTATTTCCTTTCACTATCAGATGTACTTCCTTTTCCTACAACTCACTAGCCTTTCTCGCACGCCCACAGTCCCACCTTGCGCATGCTGCACACTTCACTAGCACATGTAAGCAATGTTTCCTAAATCACCTCCCTTTCCTCGTCCACTCTCTCGTTTCGTTTCCTCTCACCTTTTGCCATGCTTCACCAAGTGTCCCCTAGCATCTCACCCGCTTTGACCTCCCTCTTCCTTCCGTATCATGGGACCTTTTCATAACGCCTCAAGAAAATTCTTATCTTCCTCCCCTAAGAATGATCAAACATCTTATCAGCTGCCCTTCTCAGCTCATTTACATCCAAAAGTTTTCCTTTAGTATGTCTATCAACTAGATAAACCCACTTACTATTGACCCCGCTCAGCCACATATACTTGTGTATGGTCCTATCTTCAGTCCAAGTATTCCCAATTACCAGTCCTTTTTCAGCATGCAAAACCACAAAGCTGTTCACTTCAGTTATTCGCAATGGGGGTATTACTGGATTCCGCCTGCTGGAAGTTATATTGGTAGTGAAAAATTAACCTTTTCCGAGGCCTTATCATCGGAAGTACAGCCTCGTCAAAAAAAAAAACTCATTTCAAATAAGTCAATATTGTCCTTTTAGTAGTGGAATTAGCGTAACATTGCACCGAAGGAGACTTGAGAAAGGTCTTGGGAAACGCCTGGGCTCTTTCATAGGAATTGATCTTGGGGTATTTATAAATGAGCTACGTTCACAATGGGTGCCCCATGCACATTATGTATACCCTCAGTTGCCACATCAACCAGTCTAACTTTCAGATCACCCGTCATTATTACTCGATACTTCGCATTAGAAATGCTCAGGCGCTTACTCAACTCCTGCCAGAACATTCACATCTCTTCTTTACCTCTCTCTCTCTCTCTCTCTCTCTCTCTCTCTCTCTCTCTCTCTCTCTCTCTCTCTCTCTCTCTCTCTCTACCAGGCTGAAAAGCACTAACATTCACTCACCATTCGTAATTCACTCTGATGTTCACCTGCATCAGTATGAGGTCACTTCCTTTACCTTCTTTCAGAGAGAGAGAGAGAGAGAGAGAGAGAGAGAGAGAGAGAGAGAGAGCATCTCAACTTGAAAACCAGCAAGTGTTGTAGACAGCGTAGATTCTGAGATGGACAAATGGACAGAAGTTTAGCGAACGCGTACCTTCGAGGGCTACTCCCTCAGAGTGGAGTAGGGGGTCTAAGTTTCTTACAAAATACGACCGCTACTTCAATTGGTATTCTTAACTTTAAGTCCTCTGGGTGTCGTTGGTGTGTTTTGTTGAAAGTTAAACTCTCTCTCTCTCTCTCTCTCTCTCTCTCTCTCTCTCTCTCTCTCTCTCTCTCTCTCTCTCTCTCTCGCAAGTGCTTTACCCAAGTTACCAAACAAGTGTGAACTTCTAAGAGGAATGGAGTTAGACTATAATTTTCACTTGGAAGTTGGAACGCGGTTGAGATACATAATTTACCCTCACTGAGAAATACGTGGGAGCCTTAGTTACGCTTGTGATCCTACGTCATAGTGAATATCTCTCCCTTTTCTTTACTGTCCTCGTTTTCTACGTGGTCAAACTTTAGCACAACACATTCACTTCCTCCAGTTGTTGTATTGAATATAATGTTATCATAATCCATTCTAAGACATGTGAATATAAGATCTAGCAATAATGGTGTACCAGTTCCTCTCATCTCACGGTGCTTTCTGACATTTTCGTATGGGAATTTCTTCTGTATGTACCCTGAAACCTCGTGTCACCTCCCGATCGCCATGAGAGTCCAAATTCCCTCAGTCTGTGTCTTTGTAATTGGAGTTCCCTATTACTCACTGCCCTATGTGGCATCCTAGTCATTCCTTCATTGTTATCATTGTATATTTTCTGGATATTTGCAGTTCTTGTGTGTGTGTGTGTGTGTGTGTGTGTGTGTGTGTGTGTATGTGTGTGTGTGTGTGTGTGTGATAATTTTTGCTGTTGCGGGGAGAGAGTTCTAGACTCACGATGCCCCGTCTCTTAACCTCATATGTATGTATCATGCCTTTCCTCCAGTGTGTATATATATGCACAATCACACGCACCCCAGCTGAAGTCAGGCACTATAAGAGGAGAATGAACACCTGGGCTGGGTGTGAGCCAACTAGCACGCCCAGAAATCGATCCCATGCGGATCCGATCCCTGGGCTGTCCCACGCTGACTCATGGTCAGTAACGCTTGCCACTACACCGCGGAGGCCCGTGTACGCGCGCGCGTGTGTATATGTGTGTGTGTGTGTGTGTGTGTGTGTGTGTGTGTGTGTTCACACATATCCTATTTGTCACCAAATTTTACCATACATGTTAAATGCAGCAGATATATGTCTACCACGTAATACGAAATCTAAGCGTCAATGCTCAAAGTCAGAGGCGCTTTATTAATGCTTATCGACCTGCCCTGTGGTGGCTGGTGTCTGGCAGTCCCTTTGTGTACATATTTTGGGTATGATATATAGAAACGAGACTCGAAAATTGTGATCTTTTCCTATATATATATATATATATATATATATATATATATATATATATATATATATATATATATATATATATATATATATATATATATTCCCACGTATTCCCTGCGTGTCGTAGAAGGCGACTAAAAGGGGAGGGAGCGGGTGGCTGGAAATCCTCCCGTTTCGTTTTTTTTTAATCTTCCAAAATAGGGAACAGAGAAGGGGGCTAGGTGAGGATATTCCCTCAAAGGCCCAGTCGTCTGTTCTTAACGCTACCTCGGTAATGTGGGAAATGGCGAAGAATATTATATATATATATATATATATATATATATATATATATATATATATATATATATATATATATATATATATATATATATATATAGTTTATAATCCGAGGTAGTCGTTTCCGGTGATGAATAAAAGACATAAAGTTATGTAAAAAAAACATGGTTCCATATGGCATTGAAATCCATAGTAGAGAAATTCCACGAAATGCATTTGGTCAAAGAAATTGTGACGTCTTTAGAAAATGGAACAGTTGTAGAAAAAAAAGAAAATGCTACAAAGAACTTTAGAAAGCGGAACTATTATAAACAGATACTTCTTTTGATACTGACAGGGCCACAGCGAAGGTAAGATGCAATGAAACGCGTAGGTACTACAGTAACAGAAACTTTCCCTGGTGGACTCTGACTTTACGTTATCAACTCAGCTTACGTTGAAAATGTGCTGTTCTGGTTACTCATTCACATTGGCGGATCTTCGGTTGCTAAGTGAAATACATGTTGTTTTAATAACGTTTTTCTCTTGGTCGTCTTAAGTTTAGCATCGTATGTGTCTTGCCGACGCCTGGCTTTAGGTAAGTCGCTTTGATCAAAATGAAGATAATGTGTCAACGATGCTTGCATGAGAGTACACCAAGGCTGAGGCAAGCATCATGTTCATACCATTCATATATGGTAAAGGGAAGCGGCACATGTATTTCTTCTCCTACACCGTTTCAAGAAGGATTACATGTGATTTCTTTTTCCTTCCTTATGGAACTACTATTCGAGAAACCCGGGAAATACAAATGACGGGTGATCAATTTGATCAATTCATACATATAAAAAAGAGGAGCAAATCCATAAGAAATATTAGTCATGGAAAGCGTTCCTTACCCATAAAGCTAAGCCATATTTTTTCACGTTCCAGCTGTGCACACAGAGCCATTGGCGCTCAGAACGTATGGCCGTAGCAGATCTAAGAGAATGTATCGCGCCCCGATACCCCTGTCATTGTAGGTCACCAGCAGCTGAACCAGGGAACTTGAGCACTCGCCAGGATACACTGATCACCAAGACTGTGAACACCCGCCAGGTTGCGCTGATCACCAGGACTGAGCATCTGCCTAGATACATTGATCATCAGGACTGAGCACCAGCCAGGACATGCTGATCCCCAGCCCTGTACCCCCGCCCAGGGATACACCGATCACCAGGACTGAGCATCCGTCAGGAGACACTGATCATCAGGACTGAGCATCCATCAGGAGACACTGATCACCAGGACTGAGCATCCATCAGGACACAGTGATCACCAGGACTGAGCATCCGTCAGGATACACTGATCACCAGGACTGAGCATCCATCAGGACACAGTGATCACCAGGACTGAGCATCCGTCAGGAGACACTGATCACCAGGACTGAGCATCCATCAGGACACAGTGATCACCAGGACTGAGCATCCGTCAGGATACACTGATCACCAGGACTGAGCATCCATCAGGACACAGTGATCACCAGGACTGAGCATCCGTCAGGACACAGTGATCACCAGGACTGAGCATCCATCAGGACACAGTGATCACCAGGACTGAGCATCCGTCAGGATACACTGATCACCAGGACTGAGCATCCGTCAGGATACACTGATCACCAGGACTGAGCATCCGTCAGGAGACAATGATCACCAGGACTGAGCATCCGTCAGGAGACAATGATCACCAGGACTGAGCACCTTCCGGGAAACTGATAACCTGGACTGATGAGCAACCACGCTTAGTACATTTACTACTACAAGAGATACATTAATGGACCAGGCACCATTCATTGATTCACCAGGCACGATATCATCATCACGAAACACATTACTCAGGTCACCAAGCACGATACCTTGGTCACCAAGAACGATACACTAATCACCAGGCACGATACACTGATCACCAGCTACGATACACTGATCACCAGCTACGGTACACTAATCACCAGGCACGATACTCTGATCACCAGCTACGATACACTGATCACCAGCTACGATACACTGATCACCAGACACGATACACTGATCACCAGGCACGATACACTGATCACCAGCTACGATACACTGATCACCAGCTACGATACACTTATCACCAGGCACGTTACACTGATCACCAGACACGTTACACTGATCACCAGGCACGATACACTAAATACCTGACTCCATACACTAATCGCCAACCGTAATACACAGATCACCAGACGTGATACACTGTTCAACAGACTTTATAAACTGATCCCTGATCAAGATACATTAATTACAAAATAGGATATCTTTATCACCATCAAGATACATTAATTACAAAGTAGGATATCTTTATCACCATCAAGATACATTAATTACAAAATAGGATATCTTTATCACCATCAAGATACAGTAATTACAAAATAGGATATCTTTATCACCATCAAGATACATTAATTACAAAATAGGATATCTTTATCACCATCAAGATACATTAATTACAAAATAGGATATCTTTATCACCATCAAGATACATTAATTACAAAATAGGATATCTTTATCACCATCAAGATACATTAATTACATAATAGGATATCTTTATCACGAGGGGTAGTGGTCAACTAATGACAGAGAGCAATTATATCTTTATATGATCACCAGGGGTAATGGTCAGCTAACGACACAGAGCTCCTATGTCTTCATATAGTCACCAGGGGTAGTGAGTGGTCAGCTAACGACAGAGACCAGTTATACCTTGATCGTCTCAGGACCCGTCAATCCTGTACCGAAAGCTCAAAGAAATTGGTGAAATTTATTTGTCCAAGAATAGCGTCGGTGGAATGACCATAACGATTCCTTCCTCCTCGTCATACTTTCGCTTTTCATTTGGAATGATCTAAAGGTACGATGACATAGGCTGTGACTTCAGTCAGTTTATAACGGGAAGAATGTAATGCTTGCTGAATTGACCTTTCCCTGAAATACTTTACTTTCCTGTGGAATTTATTGAGAAATCTAGATCCTGACTTTCGCTGAGTCGATGAGTTAAATGTCTTTCAATCTCGACACTAAATACAAAGACAGAGTTGCTGGACCCCGGACACATTGAGTCAAGAGCCACCTTCGGCGGGACTTTGTTGTTATCTCGTCATTTGACGGAAGGGAATACACTCACGTCAGAGAACTTCTTATTCCTGTGGAATCCATTGTTTCCCCACTACTAGAAGTACTCCATCCTTGGAGCTTGGTCTATAAAGATTGATGTTGGACTGCAGGAATCAAGTGTGATGTTGGGATTTAGATAACTTTGTTAAGTACTGACACCTGATGAGGTGGATTTTCTCCACGAAACATGTGTTGCTGCATGTATAGAAAAATTACTTGTTAAATAAAATTATATGAACTCCTACTGAAATGTGATTTCACCGTCATACTGTCATCAGGGACAATTGTGATTCGTCATATATATATATATATATATATATATATATATATTTTTTTTTTTTTTTTTTTTGCTTTGTCGCTGTCTCCCGCGTTTGCGAGGTAGCGGCGGCAAAAAAAAAAAAAAAAAAATGTCATACACTACATGAGTCTACGTTTCCCTGCTTCTGGATATATAGCAGCTTTGGGTTGCAACAACCTTTCGCAAGGTCTTTGGTAACACTATGATATTTCTGTAGAAAGCGATTCTTGGGTAGTTATGGATAGATTAGTAGATAGGTAATACAAATATGTTTCTTAAATTCGCCATTTTAATGTATATTCATGATTAGATTTTAGAGTCAGAAATTGTCTTAATCCAAGGTGAAAAATTGTATTCCACTTTCTCTCTAGCCCGTGCATTAGGTTCTCATCTTGTAAATTGACCTAAGTGCCATTAAAGTCCTCTCCACTTAGCCTCCGCGAAAAGAAGCTGACAGTCCGGGAAAAAATTTGGCACAGACCTGGCGGATGAGCCAGACGCTCGCTCCTCCACCCGCCGGTCAGATGGACGGAGTGGATCTGGTATTGAAAGCATGGTTGATGGCCAGATGAGAGGGAAAACAGAGGGTGGAGAAGGAGTGGATGAGAGAGAGAGAGAGAGAGAGAGAGAGAGAGAGAGAGAGAGAGAGAGAGAGAGAGAGAGAGAGAGAGAGAGAGCTCACACTCATGGGAGACGTGAAATTAAAACGCTGTTGACATCTGGCTAGGCCTCCCATTGGAAATATTTATTTACATCTATTCATATGCAGATAATGGTAACCTATCAGGTGGATATCATCACCCGCTATTTTTGACGTGGTTTGTTTTTGTGTCATAACACTGGCAAGCATCTTACTTCAGTGCTTATGACATGGGAAAACACTTTATTCCAGTGGTTATGACATTGTAAAGCACTTCATTCCAGTGCTTATGACACTAGGAAAACACTTTGTTCCAGTGCTTATGACACTGGAAACCATCTAATTCCGGTGTTTATGCCACTGGTAAGCATCTTACAAAGCATTTCAGTGTTGACTATTGTGGATAGTGCATCTATATTGTTGTTATGTGAGACTGATTTTTTTTTTTTTATCTTAATGAACTTCAGTTAGTCTTTGAAGAGTCTTTTAGAAAGAAGAGTTTAACTTGCATGAAATTTCCCTTAATGTGGCTTGTTTCTTAAATCTTGGATTTATTATCATATCCCTACCCTTTTTTTATTCATCGTACATACCTTGGTTCGTTTGCTGATTTGGTGAAGAGATCTCTGTCGAGTGCTCGAGATGAGGCGGTTCCTACCAATTGTCAGCATGGAGTCTAATGCTTCGTAAAGAAGGTTCCTTTGTGACACTACAGCGCATTACTTAGATGTTCAGAGCCACTGATGAAAACTCCATGATCTCTATTTTCTTGGAGACCTACTAGAATGCGACTCCTCTGCCTTATCATATGTTGTCTCTTTGTATATAAAGATCATTGAACTCATTGCTCTTCTTTGGGGATATGTATACACAAGAATAATCTGTGTTTGTATGTTTGATATTTCTAAATATAGGGAAAGACGGGGAATGTTTCCTGCGCTGTTTTAACTTAATGTGATTGCTTTCCTGTATGGAGTCAAACCCCTCCTCATTTTGTTTTGCAGCTAATCCCTCTTCCAGAGACTGCGCCATATGATTACTCTTTTTTCATATGATTACTCTTTTTTTGCCAGGGAAAGAATATGACTCTCAAACGTTTGAGATCAGATCCAGAATTTTCACATAGTCTTATGTTAATTTTTCACATAGTCTTATGTTATTCGTAATCAATCATGAGAATTTCACTTCAAACATAATGTTTTGTAGTAGTGTAGTGTAGTGTAGTGTACTGTGAAGTAGTGTAGTGTAGTGTAGTGTAGTGTACTGTGAAGTAGTGTAGTGAAGTGTAGTGTAGTGTCGTGTACTGTGAAGTAGTGTAGTGTAGTGTAGTGTAGTGTACTGTAAAGTAGCGTAGTGTAGTGTAGTGTACTGTGAAGTAGCGTAGTGTAGTGTAGTGTACTGTGAAGTAGCGTAGTGTAGCGTAGTGTAGTGTGCGAGTTCCTCCGTGTTGCATTATTCTTTGGGTGTTTTGTTCATAAGGATGAAGTTGGTATATCTTGCGAGCATGTTTTTTTTTTTTTTTATTCTGTTTTCATTTATGAGCTTTATCGTTGCACATTTAATTCCTCATATCTTTCTTTGGAAATGTTTTTGTTTATACCTGCGTGGATTGTGAAAAAAAAAAAAAAATCAGGATTTTCCTCGTGTCGTACCGTATTTTTTCAAGATACTTCCCTTCAACTCTCCAGTAACTGATTTCCGTTCATTTATCTCTCTCTCTCTCTCTCTCTCTCTCTCTCTCTCTCTCTCTCTCTCTCTCTCTCTCTCTCTCTCTCTCTCTCTCTCTCCCCGACTTCCATGGAATTCTGTGAGTTGGTGTCTTATTTTGGAATCCCTTTCTACAGTTTTCTCAGACTCGCCTGTAGCTTGATCTTCCGGTAATTCGAAACGATTAAAAGTCGCCAAACTTTTTGGACTGAAATACCTTCCCATTGAGACTACTACTAACTACCAGAAAAGAAAAGAAAAAAAGATTCGCCCCCGCGCCATTTCCCGTCTCTCCAACAAGAGATCCTCAGCGTCCATCAGCCACATGCCAAGGGTGATAATTTTTGACAGCCTCCTCCGTTACATATGCGTTTAATCACGTCATTTGCCATAGCCATCCCAAAGGCCACTCTCAGTTTTCCCGACTCCGTCACTCGCTAATATCAGTCATCTCTCGCTCACTGCAAAAGAAGCAGACTCCTCGTACAATACACTGAGAGTAAAAAGAAGAAAAAAAAGAGCCTTAACAAATTGCATCTCTCAAGGAGAGGAAGGGAAGCGTGAATCCGGAAACATTTTGTTGACTGTGGATTCAGGCAGAAAACTGACCCGTATGACCTGGGTCGAGCTGGGCTCAGGAAGTGAAGGAGGAGGAGGAGGGAAGAAAGAAAAGGAGGATGGAATGTGAAGGAAGGTGCAGGGAGGGGCAAGGAGAGAGAATGGGGGAAAGAGTCGAGGAGGGAATTACAAGCAGAAGAAGGGTAAAATTGGGGAAAGAATGTTATGAGAAAGAGAGGATAGGTTAAGAATGGAGAGAGAGAGAGAGAGAGAGAGAGAGAGAGAGAGAGAGAGAGAGAGAGAGAGAGAGAGAGAGAGAGAGAGGAGGCATGGGAGGGGCAGGTAACAGGAGACCTGAAATACATAAATAAGGTTATTTGCTAGTGGGCAGCTGTAATATCCTGAAGTCATAGTCTTATTTGTGATACAGACAAAACATTCAAAGCTTATAGCACTTAACAATCCACAGTTTCCTCTGACAAGCAACAGTAAGCCGGAAAATAGCTTAGAAGGACTACTGTATATCATAGAGGAATAGTACTGCCATCGAAATTTTGTAGGAGAGTGTGAACTGAAACAGTTCCAAACTCTGACTGCAACAGGCATCTCCAGGGATGAAGCTCTGTTTTGAAAGTGTTGAATTTTCAAACAGTACGATTAAAGTCTGGTTTGATCCTAATAACAGGACTATGTACCATATAAAAGATATCCTTTTATTTCTCTATCCCCGATGAAAACATAATGATAGTCTTTGCACTGATAACATCTGGCGGTAGTTTCTTCAGTAATTTACAATTCTACAAATGAGAATCATTTTGCCCAAGTTGCTATTGAATTTGCTTCTTATGAATTTCATATCTCCTTTTCTTTTTTGTCATTGAAACTCTATCGAAAAAGCAATGAAGTTTTTGCTTAATGTTTGTCGGAAACTTTTGTATTTTGGGAATCTATTAGATCTCTTAGAGTGTGTGTGTTTCTTTCGGAGAAGAATTTTTGATATGTCTCTTTGTCTTTCTCAATAAAGCTTATCTCTTGAAAGACAAAATTTAGGTGTATTGTTCCTCTTCCTTTAGTTCTAGTTTTTCTTCGCCTTTGATCTGGTCTGGTGATCACAACTGAACAGCGTATTCCAAATGATCTTTGGTCAGTATATTGTAAAGAGTGAGCGTTGTACCCTTCGTTTTCTACCTGATATCACTATCTATGAAACCCTAACTTGCTTTTGGTTGTGTCATATGTAACGTATTTCGTATCGTTACTGATATCTCTTGCAATGTCTTTTTCCTCGTATATTTCTGACAATGTTTTACTGAGAAATTCTTGAATGATATTCTTATCGTCAGAATGCATTACTTTGCACTGCTCTACTGTGAGGTAAATTTGCCATGTCTTTCACAACTCGATGAATTTGTCAAAATTTCTCCGAATCTTACAGTAAAGGTAGTCCTCCTGACAAGGACTAACCTACCTCTTCTTTCCCCTTTTTCAACTCAGTCTTACACGAGACCAGCGTCTCCAGAGACTGTCAAGGTCATCGGTCCAGCCACCAAGACCAACCACTCACCACCACCTGTGCGTCTCATATAACACCAGGAAAAAAAAAATCCTGAAATCGGATATCCTTCATTTCGGATTGTCCACCAAAACAAACAGCTCTTGTTAGGGTGGTGAAAGGAAGAGGAAGGGGCGTAGGACCAGGTTATGTGTCCTAATTTCATGTCATAAACGTATTTTGTAAGTCTGCTGGTGAGTTGTGTTTGTCGATCTTGATGACATGTCTTGTGGCACCCATGTTACGTTCAGCTGATCTGCCACTTCCTCATTTAGTACCACGAGTCGTTTCCTTTCTCTGTGGTCGTCTGTAAACCACATGCAAATTCGATTTCCTACGCCGTGAACTTTAATCTTGATTAACATACTTCATTGTCATGATTCGTTAAAAGTATTTTAAAAGTTTAAGTACACAACATAAGAGTGAATTTTAGCATCCCAGTTATCAAATATATATATAACCAAAAACTTCTGTTAGATTCTTTAGGTAAGATCTGACGTTTTTGTACCCATGTCAGTCAGTAGTTATTACCATATCTCCTGGAAATTTAATGGTTATATCTCTATTGTTTCTAGCAATTTTCTTTGAACCGGAATAAGGATGATAGAACAGTGGCTCGATGTGCATTATCCATATCTTTTTTTTTTTTTCTAAAAAACATAAACAAACTTCCAGTCTTTTGGCGCTACCTTCCATGATGCAAGCTTCAAGCCTCTTGGCATTTTCCCCTCCCGAAGCAATTTGTTATCAATCCTAGTGATCAGAAGTGTTACTTGCAAGATTATTATTTTTTCATTATTCTGGGAAGGATTTCGTCAAAGCCAGATGATTAAGTCAGGTTTGATTTTTCTTTGTGTTTAAGTACTTCAGAGCCTCAGAGCCTTTGATATTATGCATGACCTTTTTATCTTTATTATTTTTTTGTCTGTAAAAGAATGTTTCGTACCTGTGATATACATGAGGATTTCTTTTTATAGTAATTACTGAATCGAAATTATTGGTTCAGTAAAGAAGCCATTTCTGTATGGTGATTCTAAAGTGCCATTTTTATTAGATCATAGGCCAATAGTGTATTTTCAAAGAATT
>NC_092227.1:14423113-14483113 GCF_036320965.1 Panulirus ornatus | reverse complement strand
CATATTTGGTGTATTAAGAAGGTGATGATAGGGCGTGAACGTGGTCGAAGGGAAGTGACAGATATAATATTGTTTTTCATGGAACCTGTGGGGTGTAGGAGGCGTAAATTGTGCGTGTGTTTTCAGAGGAAAGAAAAATTTGGGGCATCTTGGAGGGTAGGTCATGACGATTGAAACCTCGTGTTAATCTACATACCCCAAGAAGTAGAAAGATGGCGTTTTACAGAAGGGATGTTGGACTTAAGACCGTGAATGTTGCATGATATGAATAGATGGATGTTAGTCCCATTCGCTTTATGACGGTCAAGGGGGCTTTTGGGATCCTTCCAGCCCGACTCCTTCACCGATGCCTCCATTTCGACTCAGCGTTGGAGAAACAACAAGCTAGTGTCACTTCAGAAATTTTCCTTAGTATAAAATTCGGAAAAAATCTAGGATTAAGACTGAAGAGTTACGTTGAGGTATGTGTTGTTTAATGTCACGAATGAGATGAAATTGGGAATTTATAGCTCGAATGCCAGCGACCCGCATGTAAGTGAAGCACAGAGAAAAGGCAGAAGCGTGGGTTAGGAGTTGGTGAATATGTGACGAACACCGTAGTGCTGGTTCACAGCTTCACCCTCACTAACGCTCGTGATACGTAGGCGTTAGTACCTCCCTGGTCTGTGGTTGCCTGCCTCCTGCTACTCCTAAAGTCAGTTTCATGAGGTCTGTGGAAACCTTCTTATCAAGATCCTCCACAGAACACTAGCTTAGCAAACGGGCATCTAATTCTTCGGTTATCTGAATTGTCAGTTAGGTGGTTCACTAGGGTATCTCGTAGAGGTAGCAACATGGATGATACATTACAGAGGCTTCCGTGATCAGCGTTGATGACCATGAGTTACCACGAGCCAGCCTGGGGTCAAGACTTCTTGGGTTCGAATTCTTGGCATTACAGTCGACCAGCATCCATCCCAGGTGTTCATCCTCCCATTAGGGCTGGTTGATAAATGGGTACCTGGCTGATTTGTGTGTGTGTGTGTGTGTGTGTGTGTGTGTGTTCGTACATACATAGAAGTAAGATACATGGTACGTGTATACAGGATCAAGAGACTAGGCAACACGAATGTAAAAGTCGCACCCCATAACACACAAGTAGTAATCACATAAACTGTGATCGCATATAGTAATCACATAAGCTGTAATCGCATATAGTAATCACATGAACTGTAATCGCAGATAGTAATCACATAAGCTGTAATCGCATATAGTAATCACATGAACTGTAATCGCATATAGTAATCACATAAGCTGTAATCGCATATAGTAATCACATGAACTGTAATCGCAGATAGTAATCACATAAACTATAATCACATAATAGATAATGGAAGCAATTTGCTGAGCTATTTACCTAGTGCTTTATAAAACCATAGGACTTCCACACCACCTGAACAGCGCTACTCTACGTCCAGTGATGTGAAGATAATGGACCAGCTCACAGTCCTCCACTTAACATGTCTCAGAAAGCTTTTGGCAAGCCTCAGGGATGACAGCAGCACCAGCCTGAACTGACCTGATTGTGGGGTCGAGGTCAGTATTCGTCGTGTTAGAGAGACGTAACGTTTGCAAGTGTCTGAGTTGTGTTCCAAAACACAGTCAAAGGATTTCAGAGCTTTGCTAAAGCTTGATGGGAGAGGGTTTGTGCGGTCTCCTTGGAGACAAGACGACATTAACGGACTTCTGAAAATATAGGACAGGTGCTTGAGATAGAGATGTGCAATAGGTTTAAGTATTTGGTTTTCACAAAGACACTGGTTTTGGGGTAGCCGTTCCCATGCCTCAAATGATAGAGGCCACTGCATGTGTGGATCACTGGAGACGTGTAGCTACAAACAGTGCTTCTGCCCCGTTAGACATGTGTCCCAACAGCTCTAACCATTGTTCAGTGTGTTAGTAATTGATTTACACTGTATATTTCCATATGCGATCAATTGTATGCTTATTTCGTATTGGTCCTAACTTGTTCTTTTGCTCATGTTATCCGGTGGATGGTATTCCCATCGACCGCTACTCAGACATTGTAATCACTATCATATAATATCTTAGTACCACTGATGTTTCATCTTAATTCAACCTTCGTCTATGTTTTATGTTATCAGAATCATCCTCCCTGTTTTCGTGACTACCAGCACACCATATACAACACACACATCCACTTAATTAGATGCGTCAACACATTCAGTAATGAGAGCAATGGCGCGCTAGAGGACGGGCTAAGAACCCGTGCCCTACCTGAAGCTGGCACATCTTTACACGGTGAGTGTACTCTGGTCAGTTCTCTCACAGGTTATACCGTATGTTTCCTGTACCCGAGAGACCTCATTGCCAGTAGATGTGCCACAGATGTGCTATAGTAACGTCAGGACGCGTTTCAATTAGTAACGCCAAGACGCGTCTTTCATCTCACTTTCGCCTCAGTTACGTCTCAGGAGTGTCACAGGATATCATAGGATACCAGTTTCGTTTCAAAACGAGCATTTCAGAGTAACTGTTGTAAGTTTTGTCTCATCCTCGTACCACGGTTTGAAATAATACTGAGATCATAAAACAGTTACGATGGTGATGCTGGATGCGGACTCGAAGGATGAACTCTTAAGACGTAGTAGAAGCACCATTGGTGTATGACAATTGAAAATGAAAACTCACCGCATGTTTCTCGAATAATCTCCCGATTCTGATCTGTTCATAGAAATCTTCACTCGTAAATGAAGATGGACTTCACATAAGAGACTTTGATATGCCTATACTCCCCCACAGCTCAAGCAATGCAGATATTCGATTACAGATGTAAGTATGCACTGTTGACTCAGAGAACTTACGGTACAAGGGAAGATTTGAAACGAAAGTATGAGAGGCTAAACTCGATAAAGAATGTGTTCGATAGATTTTAAGACATAACAGAGGATAAAAACAGCTGAAGTATAAAACAAAGACAGGATAGTAGAATGAAATGGAAAAAAAGATATAAGCAGAATGAATAGGGCAACATAACAGAAACGGGATAAACAGAGATGGAAAAGAGGAAAAGAAAATCCAATTGAACTTGACTGGAGTATTTGCACAGGAAAAAGAAATGGCTGAAAACTTCCATTACGATCCAAACAAAACAAAACAGTGAAATAGATCTGTATGCCTGGACTAGAATGGCAAATAGTAATCCCAGACCAGCTTTGAAAAGTGGATCACCAACGACGACAACATACAAACGAGTTACATCAGGGATGTAATTGATGTATGAAAAAGAATTAGAGGTCAGGGTAGTGGGACGGTCAAAGGTGAAGGTCAGAGAGGCAGTAACAACCCTGACTTTTATATATGCTGGTATTATTTGAATGGTAACTGTACCCCACTATTTGGATATCGTTTAGTTGTTATTGACAAACACAAAAATCTGTTCTTTTTTCAGTTTTCTGTCATTACTGTAATTTACGACGTTTTTCACAAACACAAAAATCTGTTCTTTTTTTCAGTTTTCTGTCATCACTGTACTTTACGACGTTTTTTTCATACATGCCAAAAGTGCTTCGCTATAAGACCCCCTTTTTTTCTTATCTTCGATGTTAGAGAGTGATTTAGATAGGGTCTTCACTTCAGTGAAAGATGATAGTCAAATCTTAGGAGCCACTAGTGTGCGTAATACCCTATAACTAAGCTGAAAAAAAAAAATATATTGATCATATGGTTCTTCATGTGCTGAGGTATCCTCCATCAAGTTTAGCTGGGAAAATAGCACAAGATTTTGCATCAGTTAACTATCTCGTGTTAATGAATTTATACCTCGCCTAAGCTTAGGGATGTATATGTTATAGGCATACGTAGGATTATGATACGGTGCATATACTAGGTTAAGAGACGAAGGAACGTGTTTAAACCTATCTCCCTAGAAACAAAAATAACACCCAGAAGCTCTCTTGCTGACACTTGTTGCTCACTCAACCAGGCAGCGAAGCAAGAACTGCCATCGAGCCCTGGATATCCAAGAGGTGATGACGTGCATGGCTTTTGGAACTGAAAGGCAAGCATGACAGAGATGGAGAGATCACAACAACTGATTGCATCTGAATTCAAACAGTAACAGAATACTGGGTCTAATTGAAACTACTTGTGATAGCGGAAGAGATCAGAAAATCATTGATTAACGTACTAAGGGTAAAACGACTAACAGATAATTTTTAGATTACAGAACTTTATCCTTAACATTAGTCAGTTTCACGGTCTATGACAGCTACATAGCATGTAAACGGTAGATTAATTTTCCTCAAACAGGCAAAGCCATGTACACAGGCTGTGTCAAACTACTTCGATAGATTCATGATTTTGTAAGAAATTTTGGGTGCAAAGTCATTATCAAAAGGCAGGAGACTGATGTTAGCATCTAGGAAGTGCCTAGAGTTTTCATGTCATGTGATGTATTCATTTGATCCAAAGAAGCATATCTCCATCTCTCATGAATCGCTTCACAAACTGCACAGGGTTCCAATACTGCACCTGGATATTTCGAGTATAAATAGATACGCGAACATTGTGAATGGCTACTTACACACTTGATACCTTGAGGATTGTCTCCCGAGAAGTTTATGAACGTGAAGCCATCTGTTGTCTTTGTGTGTCTCCTGACCTCTGTTACGAGTGGACGTGCTTCTCATGAGCTCCTAATTGACCGTTGTCATACGAGTTTTGGCTCCTGCTCAACGACTTGATTGTCCTTAAATGTTAATTGGGAGGTAAGTTTGAATGGAGAAAAACTGGAGGAAGTGGATTTAGCAGCGAATGGAACCATGGAAGCCGACTGAGTCACAGGGTGGGGGAAGGGGGCGAAGGTTCTGGGAGCGTTGAAGAATGTGTGGAAGGCGAGAACGTTACCTCGGAGAGCGAAAATGTGGTTCCAACAATGTTATATGGTTGCGAGGCATGGGCAATAGATAAGGTTGTGCGGAAGAGGGTGGATGTGTTGGAAATGAAATGTTTGAGGACAATATGTGGTGTGAGGTGGTTTGATCGAGTATGTAATGAAAGGGTAAGAGAGATGTGTGGTAATAAAAAGTGTGTGGTTGAAGAGGGTGTATTGAAATGGTTTGGTCATATGGATAGAATGAGTGAGGAAAGATTGACAAAGAGGATATATGTGTCAGAGGTGAAGGAAACGAGAAGTGGGAGACCAAATTGGAGGTGGAAGGATGGAGTGAAAAAGATTTTGAGCGATCGAGGCCTGAACATACAGGAAGGTGAAAGACATGCAAGGAATAGAGTAAATTGGAACGATGTGGTATACCGAGGTGGACGTGCTGTCAATGGATTGAACCAGGGCATGTGAAGCGTCTCGGGTAAACCATGGAAAGTTTTGTGGGGCCTGGATGTGGAAAGGGAGCTGTGGTTTCGGTGCATTACATATGACAACTAGAGACTGAGTGTGAACGAATGTGGCCTTTGTTGTCTTTTCCTAGCGCTACCTCGCGCGCGCGCGTGGGAAGGTGGGTGCTGTTTCATGTGTGGTGGGGAAGCGACGGGAATGGTTGAAGATAGCAAGTATGAATATGCACATGTGTATATATGTATATTTTTGTGTATGTGTATGTGTGTATACGTTGAAATGTATAGGTATGTATATGTGCATGTGTGGGCGTTTATGTATATGCTTGTGTATGTGGGTAGGTTGGGCCATTCTTTCGTCTGTTTCCTTGCGCTACCTCGCTAACGCGGGAGACAGCGCCTAAGTATAATGAATATATATATATATATATATATATATATATATATATATATATATATATATATATATATATATATATATATATATATATATATATATATATATATATATATGATAATAAAGGCATTGCATATTGGTTATAAAGTATGCGTAAATATAGTTTTGTTTTCCTTCCTTTTAGTGGACTGTAGGTAATATCAATAGAATGCTGGCAAAATTTCATTCGTTGTGCCGCGAGAATCAAGCAAACTCGAAAATATGACGTGAAATTTAAAGAAAAAGTTTTGAAGCATTCCTTTAATGCAAAATTTCCTTAAGAGATCTGGCCATTCCATTGCAGTAGTAGATGATGGAGCGGCTTTCCCCTCCTATCCGATTAATATCGGTGTTCCTCAGGGTTTTGCTCTGTCACCTACTCGCTTTCGCTCAGTAACTGATCTCTTCCCTTGTACTTCTAATCCAATTTACTTACGTTGATGATTCCACTTCACCTACTATAATTCACTTTCCCTACCCTCATTCCTCTAATATTCATTCTCTATTTTGTACTGAACATATTTCCTCATTTACAACCTCTGCAGCATCTCGAAGCGGGAAAACAGTAACTTGTTCAGTGTATTAATACTGAAACACAATATCTCCTCATATCTGTATCCAAGAACCATTCGTTTCCTTCTGTTCAGTTTCAAAACACCAAAAATCAGTCATGCACTAACGTAAATATGTTGGGCTTATATAACCATGTCCTCCTATCTGTCCTGGAAACTCCAGATAATCAACATCACAAAGTCTACTTCTCAAAAGCTGGGAGTGTTGTATAGGTCCCGTGGGCAATTTTCTTGTGAGGAGCTATTTTATATGGAGTGCTTGTCACACGTCTGGATTTGGCTCTTCCTCCACCTCTATATAATAAACCAGAACGAAATCAAATGCTCTCCGTCTCATGAATTCTTCTGGCATCACCTCTCTGCAACCTTCCTTTCTGTACGCTGTGCGACAATGCTGACCTCTTCTACAAATATTTTATTCGCCACTGTTCTAGAGAGTTTTGTCCCCTCCTGTTGCAAGGCTTCAACCTGAGGCATGTGTTTGGCTTGCTGCATCCCACAGTTTATGTGGAGATCGGCCTCTCGAGGATTGGTCATTATTCATGTTCCCTCGAACAGCTAAGCTGTGGAATTATTTTCTTCTGTCGTCTTCCCCTTTACATATAACCTTTCTTCCTTTAAGAGTCAGGCCTACAAACATTTGCTTAGCCTCGATTGAATTCTGCTTTTCATTTATGTTCGTCTTTCATCCAAGATGGCCTTTGTTTAGGGTATGTTTTGCCCACACCGTGTCGGTCACTATGAGATAAAGCTCCATGTGTTCAGTGGTGCCTCTTTGATAATGTAATTGAATCTGCTTACTATCATATTGGCGCGTCATTCTTCCACGGAAAGAAGAGTTTCACGACAGATATGCATCATGAAGAGAGCTAAGGCATTGAGGGATATTTTTTTTTTCTTGTGGGTAAACTTGTTCCTCCATGATAGCTCTCGGAATTATGGAGTAAAAAAGAAAGATATAATATTCCGTCAAAATTAGAGATTAATTCTGAAAATACCTGACGAAATTTCTGGGTCGTACAAGGGAAATTTTGAAGACGAAGAATTCAGGCTTTGGTATGCATAATTAATGGCGTCTTATCTGCATAGCGATCAAACGGCTGCGAACCAGAGAGAGAGAGAGAGAGAGAGAGAGAGAGAGAGAGAGAGAGAGAGAGAGAGAGAGAGAGAGAGAGAGAGAGAGAGAGAGAGAGAGAGAGAGAGAGAGAGAGCGATGCAGCAAACTTGGTTGTATATAAAGTGCAGTTGATTCAAATTCGACATTAATGAAGAGAGAACTGCACTGTTTTAGACTTTCAGTGTAGTTAGTGCTTTTGGTAAACAGTTTGGACATCCTCCTATAATTCAGTAAGTGTCTTGTTACTCAGTGCTTCGATGTTTGATAACTAACTTAAATCAAGCTATTTAGCGAGTATTGATCTGATTACTCTAGCTCTTTATAGATTACGACTACCTTTCAGTTCTAACGTACTGTAGTTAGACGTCCAACGTAAGGATTTTTGTAAAGATTTATAGTGTACTGCAACCTGGTCAGCTTATTGTAAGGGCTCCTTTAATATCCTCGAGTCTGCCCCTTATCCCTTTGGCAGTGTACGTAACGCATATTATACGACCCTCGAAGGTCAGTATAATCTTGGCCCTCTTTAATGTAACTCCCAGCACCTCTCTTCTACTTTTTTTACTCGATCCATTTGTGTAGTCTATACATCTTTTTTGCTTCTTTTTCTCATACCTCCACTCGATCACGCAGCAGTACCTGACTCGCAATTGGCCATCCTTAGAAGTATGTGACTAGTCTTAGTTGAACATTCACAGTATATCAGGTGGAGTGATTTCATTAAGACGACACATCTGCATATCAAGAATGTTGCGCATTCTTACAGATAGGTAGTAAACTACCAGTGAGACAGAAGTTGATAATTGAGATTTAATTCTCAGTGTTTCATTATTTGTCTTCCTCATCAGAATATGACACAGTAGTGTGTCACAGTGAGTTATATTCATTGCTTTTGGGTCACGTATCTGATCGCCGTAGCCTGGCGGAACCTGACCGGTCAATTCCTCTCTTATACCCGCTTTTTCTCAGCCAAGCTCTTCCCACGAGCCTGGAGGCTGCTGTAGCTCACCTGTGACTCCCTGTCTCTGTGTTGATGTCCAAGCCTTCGTGAATAATTTTTCCCTCCTCCCATCTGGGGAAATGGCCGACTTGTTCTACCTGCGTGCTGCTATTACGTTGGTCATTTCGTGTTCTCTTGTTCTTGCTTCCAAACCTCCGCTTGTTCGTCCCACGTATGTTCTGTTACATCCTCGTCGTGGTATTCTGTAACAACCACACTTCTCTCCTGTGTACGTTCCGGTCTCCTGTCTTTCACTATGTCTTCTATCTTGTTTTCTGATCCTTTTGATCCCTTTGCTATGTCTGTTGAGGCGCCGCCGAGATGTCTCCCAGTGGAACTTGCTCCCCTTGTACTAGGAGCCACTATATATATATTTTCTTTTCTCCTCGTCACTCCTCACGTTGTCCCTGCTGCTCTCCATGATTCTCCTTGCCTTCTCCTTCAGCTTCACCGGCACGACACAAGGATATTGGAATCTTCTGAAGACGTCCGGTATTTGCTTGAACTCCTCCTCCAAAGATTCCGAGCTGCATATCCTCAGTGCTCTTAGAAAAAAACAAAAAACTGCACCTCTCAAGACTTGAACTTACTATTGTCAGCTGAGAGAAGTGTATGCAGTGATGTCTGTTGGTCTGTTTCTTGCATACTAAAATCACGTTCCGTCGTCCCTTCTCCATAATCACTGTTTCCAAGTTTGTTGTCGTCTTCCTCTTCTACTGTGAACTGTACGTTGTCATGTACAGTGTTGAGTCTCTGTAGAGTACTTTGTAAGTCGTGTTTCCTTGGTACTACGACCAGCACATCATCCTCAACATCTGATCCAGGTTGTCGTGTTGCCTATGATGATCTTGTAGCGTTCTTCCTCTTACATCCCCTGAATATGCATGCTAGAACACGACGTGCTAGGGGGTCCTCCTAAGGGCACTGAGGATTTAAAGCCTTCAAGTTTTAGAGGTGTGCTCTCACCTTTTGTCCTTCTACGTTCAGTCTCTCCTGGTATTTCTTCACACAAGCCTGGTTTTTTCTGCAGACACTTGCTTTCAACACCTTCTTTTCACTCATATCACTTCCTATTTCCCGAAATCCTTTACGAATCTTCACCCTTGCCTCCACCACGTAATGATAGACATCCCAAACTCCCCCCCCCCCCCCCCTTCTCTCTCTCTCTCTCTCTCTCTCTCTCTCTCTCTCTCTCTCTCTCTCTCTCTCTCTCTCTCTCTCTCTCTCTCTGAATACTCACATTCAAGTCTCTCTTTTTCACGCATATCAGTTAGTTCGTAATCTAGCCATCTTCCCTCCTCTACGTATACTTATGTATGTCCCTATTTTTGAAACACTGTATTCCCAGTCATCAGTCCTTTTATAGCGCACAACTCCATAATCTGTACACCACTTTTATTCACCTCAATGAACACCCATGCTCCTACATCCCCACCCACCCTATTACACCCTCATCCTCCACATTACCCGCTTCAGTATTCAAGTTACCTAGTCCTGATGTCCGATGTCTTGCGTTATAACTGCTGACACACTCACTCAGCTGCCTCCAGAACCCTCGCCTCTCTTCCTCATTCTTCTAGTGGCCAGGTACATAAGCAGTGAGAACCACCGACCTCTCGTAATTCACTTCCTTCTTCGCCCACTTGAGTCTGGTGTTCACTTGCTTACACTCTTTCACACATTCCCGTAATTCCTGCTTCAGAAGTGCTAATCCTTTCTTAGCATCAGTCCTCACACTAAACTCCAGACTTTAGTTCGAAGACATTCCAAAACCATTCTTCCCCCTTACCCTTAAGCTTTGTTCCACTCAGAGCTAGAATATCCATTTTCCTCTTCTCATACATGCTACCTTTCTCTCTCTTCTCATCTTGGTTACATCCAGACACATTCAGATACCACAGCATGTGCCTTATAAGGGGTTGAGCACTCTCTCTTTGCTCATTCCGTTCTAACATTAAGATTTTGAAATACAAAAAGGGGAGGGTTTCCATCTCCCTTCTCCCGCCCCTCTTAGTGTTCTACGACACGCAGGGAATACGTCGGAAGTATTCTTTCATCCCAATCCCAGGTCTCATAATGTATTCATTAATTCATTTCATGCGCCTGACTAGATCTTTCACTCCTGATTTCACTTCAAGAATAAGAAAGTATTCCTTCCAACACGAGTGGCACGCATCCGACACACATCTTCAAACTTGAATGATGTCTGGCTCCAGATTCATCTCTCACATAACGTCAGTTGTCTGTTTTATCTACTGGTTTCTTGTCTCTACATACTTCATAGGATATTCCGACTTACTAAATTCCCTGAACTGAGCCATTCTACCTGGGATAACACAACGTCCACCACACGGACACCCTCCCACACATGTAGTAAGGAGGAGCAAAGCCTTCGATTTTCCCTCCTTACTGATATGAAGCAAATCTTCAACGAAGCAAATGATCAACCTTTCCAATCATCCTCTAGAGTCTAGACAGTCATAACTATTCCTCTTGTACTAATTTTCTCTTGTCACGTCATCTCGCTTGCAGTAGCTACACAATGATGCATACTAGTGATTCATTATGATCTCACCCCTCACTGGTCACATCTCCTCTGAATGCCTCTGTAAATGTCAGTATCGACATTTTGATATGGAGGACTAGGTTAACTTTCTATATTTTTTACTTATTTTGCTTTCCGTAAGAAAATTACTCCATCCTAGATAATGCATCTGTCCGTGATTAACGTATAGCAAAGGCTACTGTTTCGGTTATGGATGGATAGATTTCCCTCTTCCTCTGTGACTGTCTTTGCTTCTAATCTATGTGTCAACGACTATTATTCTGAAATAATCAGTTAGATTCTCTCTTCTCGCATTCAAGTTTGAATCCCGCATGGTATCATTGTAAAACCTGTGTTTGTGAGGCGAAGCGTTCCTTTACCCACAGGAAATGTGATCACTTCTCCCCATCTTCCGTTACTGGATCTTTATGACCTTTGGCCGAAAGTATTTTTGACAACTGTTGCCGCCTACCATTCCTTCGTTACGGAGGATAAAGAAAGACAATCTCGATAGTATTTCCCCTTTATAACCACTCCCTCCCTCTCTGGCCACCTTCCCTCACCACCAGTACACTCTTCCTCCCTCTCTAGCCATCGCTCCCTCCCTCACCACAATCACTTATTCCGTCCCTAGCTGCCGCACTCTCCCTCACCACACCACACCCAGTCTCCCTGGCCTGGTACCACACCCTGGAAATAACAATGACATTGTTCACTCGTTTAAACATTCACCTCCGTTCTTTTCTCTTTGCACCTCTCACCTTCCCGCTCAACTACATAATAAGATAGCATGTTATTTTTTCTGAAAATCATCCCAGTTGCCAGCAGCTTCAATCCTGTCGAGGAAATGGATGAAAGTATTGGCAACTGTGTGTGCGGGTTAGTGATCGTGCTTCTAGCCTTGTCTGCAGACTGGGGAGTGTTTTTTTTTTATATAGCATTGCTCTCTGGTTATCCTCTCTAAGAGACTTTGGGAAATCCTAAGTTGTGGCCCTTCATGTCTCTGAGGCTTTTAACAGAATATGGAATCAGGGTCTGACCTCCTTCACTCTGTTCTCGTACATCGAACTTGCTTCCGCTTGGGTTTATTTCTGTGATTGTGTCTATGGATAAAGCTTTCCCTTTTACTCTGTCAGCAAGAGTGCTCTTCGATGTTCTACCCTGTCTCTTACACTTTTCTTCCTTTATTGTCCATGTTCTCTTTCCCTCAATAAAAGATGGAATCCACTTTCTCCTCTATATATTCAGCTTTGGTAAGGATTTTTCAGTGGGGCATTTGCAACCCAAATAAGTTTAGCAGCTTTAAAACAAAATTTCTTTCTTTTTTGTCTTCAACAACCCCTCTATTCCCCTTAGAACATTCTTTTCTATCTTGCTGACTCTGTAATTCCACCATTCAACACAATACACCCTCTTGTTATCGCTGTAACATCTAACCAATCTTGAATACCCAGTATAACACATACAATTATGTCTGCTTTTAAGGAATTGTTGGTCTTGTTCAGATGACGAAAGTCTTTTCATCCGAAATGTTGCTCTAATGTACAAAAATTGTTTTGTCCCTGTGTATCGTACTGTTCTCACACCTGGGAAGGATCGAACTCCATATGTATCTAAAACAGTTTGATTCATCAACTCTCTCAGTCTGACCCCAGAAAGTAATCCACTTGCCTTAAGCTGCAACATCGGTCCCCTATTTCCCCTCTTCTATAGACAATGTTTTCTTTCTTTTCCCAAGAAACAGACAACTGTCCACTTCCACAGTCAGCTCGTCCATGTAAGATATACGATTCAGCATTACCAGTGCGTCACATGACTACTTTACAGCCGCTGAAAACAAAAGAATGGGGAATCATGATTTGTTTCTTTCCCTACACCACCAAACTTTGGAACTCTCTAGTTACTCTAGTTACTCTTACTGACTCCTTTGACGACTTGCTCCTCCTTAAAAGGCAAGTCTCCCACGTCCTCGACACTTATAGTTTTTCTTATCCTTTTTATTTTCTTACTTTCATGTCTCTCATTAGCCATTTTCCTATTTCATTTAGGTCTGGTCTAGATAAAACGTTTTAGCCCCAAGCGGACACATCGACGTAAAACATAAACGTGTGTGTGTGCGTGTGTGTGTGTGTGTGTGTGTGTGTGTGTGTGTGTGTGTGTGTGTGTGTGTGTGTTTAATGATGAATAACGATTATGAACGGTTTATTGAATCTAGGCAGCCATTTGCGTAAAAATACACAGTTGAGATATTGTACGACTGTGAGGTCATAATAGTAAGTGATTTATTAACATATTATAAAAAAGCTTAGGATCAAAGTTGGGCTGGATATTCCTACACTTTGGACAAGCACACGAGTGAGGAACATCTACGTGATGAGAATGGCAGATACACATGAAGTCTGCGGAGTACATGCTATGGTTTGTACAGTATGTATTTGGTCATCATTAGTTAAACATTATGTGATGCTTAGCTAAATGTTTGATTGACGGTAGTATTGTCGATGAAATACCAGTTAGCTTAACTAAGAGAAAACTTTATCTGTTTATATGGTTAGCTATTTACTTATTCAGGGGTTTTTTTATGAGGTCGGCAGTATCAGTATAGGACTGTTCATATATCTGTCCGTCGGAGCTGTGATTGGTAAGAGTCTGTAGTGGCGATGGATGGCGCGCGGTCCGTGGGGGTAAGGCGTTACTTAGGGAAGGCAGGATCATAGACTTAGACAAATGAAGAAGAAACACAGGAATTATACAAATAAAATCGATTCGTTGTTGTTGTGATGAGAGTGATAATCTCTCTCATTCATACCAGTGACATAGAACGTAACCAGTGGAATTCCTCATCAGCAAAGAGCCATGTGTAAAACGTCATTACACTTACAAGAACCCGAGTCTCATTCTAAACTTCGTGTTCGTCGACACTGCCACACAGTATACGAGGGGATAAACCACAATATTATTGTCGTCATCAAAGGCTCTGTTCCCTGCAGCTTAACTACAGCAAATGACTATAAGCGCCCTGACGCGATCGTATCCTCAGGATGAAGTGTGCCATCTTGTGACAGCCACTGTAATTAGTTTCCACCATTGACTTGTATTAGGTAAAGATACGTCAGTGAATATTGTGATCGTGATGCGTGTGGCAGCATTGTTCCCAGTGACGCAACAACACTGAGTCTGGGATGTGACGGGCACACAGCTCATGGTTCCCCTTTGTATCGAGTTGGCGATATTGCAGAGTCAATAGGTAGCTGAACTAAACAGTTTGCTGGTATTTCCTTGTATAAGGTTTGCAGCAGAACGAAATCTGCATACGATAAAAGGTTTGTATATGTGTATGTTCATAGCCTTGCGATATTTTTAAACAATTCTATTATACACTATTGCCTGCAGAACATCTCGCTTCTCCAACACAAAGAGAAATAAAGGAACGGGAGAATCACGCAGATTCGCCACTCGATTGTAAAGAGCGAAAATTTTACTCGTTTCAAACTGCAGTTAGAAACAAAAAAGTCAGTCCTTAATACCTTCATGAATACATTTAGTTTCTGTACAACATACCGATATCGGAGACTTAAAGTCTACATACTCTTCACATTTTTAGTGGCAACTGAACAAATCATCGAAGATGTTTGAACAGTTTTCTATGAACTAAGCGAGATGTTCAATATTACATGTGTCATTATTATGGACACAGGGATCCAAGTCTGTCTGTTTTAGGTATTCCTTTATACGTCAATTCTTGCCGTAAACGATACTGGCATTGTGGTCATCAGAAACTTTTATCACTGCGGCTCAACCACAGTGAAATTAGCATTGAACGCGACTGTGCATCCCTTGGTGATCGGTCATTTAGAAGACAACCGGAGGTAATAGTTTGGTGGCTGTAACGCTACGCGATGAGACACACACACACACGCATGTAAGGATGCAGTCTCTCACACTCTCCGACTCATGAGTCTGACCTCATGAATGGTATGTGAACTCTAGCATGTTACGAGTGAGCCAAAGTATAACATTAGAGGCATTACATCCTCCAAATTTTTTTACATATGGAAATATCAAGAGAGAGAAGAAAAACTGAGTTTGCTGTAAGATATTCGAACTCTGGCTCACTTGTTAGTCTCAGTAGGGCAGATTCAGCTTAGCCTTAAACAATGAATCATGTAACAAAATCGATACAGAATCTGGTCTAACTGGTTTAATCTGTAGATTCATCAGACTCAAAGTATTATCTGTATATCTTAGTGAAGCATCGATCATAGTCTTCATACATTTTCATTGTATTTAGGTTCTGAAAAAATTTATTTGAATTCGTATGATATCCATCAAACTTGGTAAATAGTCTGATAAAAAGGGTGACTACCCTATTTAATTGACCAACTTATCAGAACAGCTCAGAGTCACCGAAACATCTATATGACTCAGTACAATGCTTGTCAGCTATGCAGAACTCCCGTCAGTTCATCACCATCCATCAGACTAACCAAGATATCAGTAAATCAAAACACCTGTGTTCTGAGAATATCTATGCTACCGTTGAAATCAATAGATTATAACGGCGTTCAACCAGTCCACTAATGGATTACGCCGATGATCAGTCGATCAGTTGATGATGAAAACATTGCTCAAGCAGTTCATTGACGAATGAAAACAGTTATCAAGCAGTCCATTGACGAATCAAAACTATGATCAGGCACCTGTTAATGAACTATAGGACCATGATTACGTTATCTAGTGATGTACTGTGACGATGATTAAGCTATCCACGGATGAATTAGAACAATGATTAAGCAATTCATTGATGGATTATAACCATGATCAGGCAATCCATTCATGGATTACAAGAACGGCTAACCAATCCACTGATGAACTGTGATAATGTTAAAAAACAACCCAATGATGAATTATGACAATGATCAAGAAATTCATTGACTAATTCTGACGATGATTAAGCAACATAGTAATGAATAATAATAGTGTTCAAACAACGCACTGATGAATATAACAATAATAAGGCAATCCATTAATGAATTTTAACAATGATGAATCATTTCACTGATGAATCATTACAATTATCATGCAGTCCATTGATAGATTATAACTTGAGAAAGCAATCCATTGCTGAATTATACCGATGATGAAGCAGCATATTAAAGAATTATAACAATATTGAAATAATTCATTGACGAACCACAATAATGACCAAGTAATCCATTAATGAATTAGAATGATAAAACGATCCAATAATGAAATATGATAATGACCGAGCAATACAAGGATGAATTTAACAATCATCAAGCAATCCAAGGATGAATTATAACAATGACCAAGCAAACTAATCATGAATTATAACAAAGATTAATCATCACTGAAAAGACCAAAGCATCTGTTTCTGAAGAAGGTGAAATCTTCGTTCTATAATCTGAAATACAAGCCAATCAGAAATCAAACTCCGTTAAGTGATGCTGTTCCTTGGAAATTACACGAGCCAAACATTTGACCAAGGACGTGGGAATTATATAACTTTTTTCCCATTTTTTTTTATTTACAAATATAGGAAATACGCCAGCAAAATATTTTTCTGAAAAATGAGAAAAAGGAAACCGCTTATAGAGTCTTCGCTGTATTATAACCTACTCAGTCTTACGTCTGCCTTAGGGCGTCACAGGTTAATGCTGTGAAGGATCTGCACTGGAGCATCACAGGTTAATGCTGTGTAGGATATGCCCTGGAGCGTCACAGGTTAATGCTGTATAGGATATGCCCTGGAGCGTCACAGGTTAATGCTGTGTAGGATATGCCCTGGAACGCCACAGGTTAATGTCATGCAGGATATACACCAGAGCTCTCGTTTATACTATGCCATATACTGGGGCGTCACATGGTAATGTCGTGCAGATTATGCACTGAACTGTGGCAGTGTAATACCATGATACATATGTGCTGGGGCGTCATACTGTAAAACCATGCAGGATATGTACTCTGGGGCGTCACGGGTTAATGCCCTACTGGATATACCTTGGCACGATGTGCTAGGGAAACTGTTCTTCGCTATACTGAAAACAAAAGAGCGTGAAGTAGGATTTGTTGTTGAGCTTCTTTAACTGAACGTACGTATGTTATCTTTTCATTTCGAGCGCAGGTTGGCATATCATATCTACCAATAATGATATTTGAAGGCGAATTCATGAAAGGTTCGAGCACCCCTCCCTTGGAAGCCCCAGCGGAGTTCATTTCCAGAACCTCAAAAATAAGTCTCGATTCCAGGGCTAATTTTAGAGGTGGCAGTATTCACTATTCTCTTAATCCTCTATATTATAAAAGAAACTAGGAGATATGAGTCGTAATAAAACAGAAATAGTATCTCTAAATTGCAGAAGTAATGATACCTAGAAATAGAAGCTTTATTATTAGATAAAGCTTGCATATCTTTTTTTTTTTTTAAATATCAGATTTTTCAGGACACTCAAACGAAAATAGTATAACTCTAGGGAAAGGTGACGAAACGATAAGTTTGGGAGTCGTTAAAGAGACCTGACTTTTAAGTACGTATTAGTCGATAAGTTATAGATGAAACTATGAAAGAACCATCATGACCCATCAACTGTGTGTGATTCTATCGGTAGGGAAGGTTGAATGAAATGAAAGAAGTTGATATCCTGTGTTTCAGGGATGAATGATGATGATGATGATGAATTTCTGGAAATATATACACTAATTCATTCAGTACCGACTGGATTATACTGAATTATCGAGGATGTAAGGCATGTGTACGTGTAGGAAGAGAGGAAAGTGATTGGTTCTCAGTGAATGTAGGTTTGCGGCAGGGGTGTGTGATGTCTCCATGGTTGTTTAATTTGTTTATGGATGGGGTGTTAGGGAGGTAAATGCAAGAGTTTTGGAAAGAGGGGCAAGTATGAAGTCTGTTGGGGATGAGAGAGCTTGGGAAGTGAGTCAGTTGTTGTTCGCTGATGATACAGCGCTGGTGGCTGATTCATGTGAGAAACTGCAGAAGCTGGTGACTGAGTTTGGTAAAGTGTGTGGAAGAAGAAAGTTAAAAGTAAATGTGAATAAGAGCAAGGTTGTTAGGTACAGTAGGGTTGAGGGTCAAGTCAATTGGGAGGTGAGTTTGAATGGAGAAAAACTGGAGGAAGTGAAGTGTTTTAGATATCTGGGAGTGGATCTGGCAGCGGATGGAACCATGAAAGCGGAAGTGGATCATAGGGTGGGGGAGGGGGCGAAAATCCTGGGGGCCTTGAAGAATGTGTGGAAGTCGAGAACATTATCTCGGAAAGCAAAAATGGGTATGTTTGAAGGAATAGTGGTTCCAACAATGTTGTATGGTTGCGAGGCGTGGGCTGTGGATAGAGTTGTGCGCAGGAGGATGGATGTGCTGGAAATGAGATGTTTGAGGACAATGTGTGGTGTGAGGTGGTTTGATCGAGTGAGTAACGTAAGGGTAAGAGAGATGTGTGGAAATAAAAAGAGCGTGGTTGAGAGAGCAGAAGAGGGTGTTTTGAAGTGGTTTGGGCACATGGAGAGGATGAGTGAGGAAAGATTGACCAAGAGGATATATGTGTCGGTGGTGGAGGGAACGAGGAGAAGAGGGAGACCAGATTGGAGGTGGAAAGATGAAGTGAAAAAGATTTTGTGTGATCGGGGCCTGAACATGCAGGAGGGTGAAAGGAGGGCAAGGAATAGAGTGAATTGGAGCGATGTGGTATACCGGGGTTGACGTGCTGTCAGTGGATTGAAGCAAGGCATGTGAAGCGTCTGGGGTAAACCATGGAAAGCTGTGTAGGTATGTATATTTGCGTGTGTGGACGTATGTATATACATGTGTATGGGGGGGGTTGGGCCATTTCTTTCGTCTGTTTCCTTGCGCTACCTCGCAAACGCGGGAGACAGCGACAAAGTATAATAATAATAATAATAATAATAATAATAATGAAAAAAAGGGCAAATGAGAGTTGGGGTGAGAGACTATCAGTAAATTTTAGGGAGAATAAAAAGATGTTCTGGAAGGAGGTAAATAGGGTGCGTAAGACAAGGGAGCAAATGGGAACTTCAGTGAAGGGCGTAAATGGGGAGGTGATAACAAGTAGTGGTGATGTGAGAAGGAGATGGAATGAGTATTTTGAAGGTTTGTTGAATGTGTCTGATGACAGAGTGGCAGATATAGGGTGTTTGGGTCGAGGTGGTGTGCAAAGTGAGAGGGTTAGGGAAAATGATTTGGTAAACAGAGAAGAGGTAGTAAAAGCTTTGCGGAAGATGAAAGCCGGCAAGGCAGCAGGTTTGGATGGTATTGCAGTGGAATTTATTAAAAAAGGGGGTGACTGTATTGTTGACTGGTTGGTAAGGTTATTTAATGTATGTATGACTCATGGTGAGGTGCCTGAGGATTGGCGGAATGCTTGCATAGTGCCATTGTACAAAGGCAAAGGGGATAAGAGTGAGTGCTCAAATTACAGAGGTATAAGTTTGTTGAGTATTCCTGGTAAATTATATGGGAGGGTATTGATTGAGAGGGTGAAGGCATGTACAGAGCATCAGATTGGGGAAGAGCAGTGTGGTTTCAGAAGTGGTAGAGGATGTGTGGATCAGGTGTTTGCTTTGAAGAATGTATGTGAGAAATACTTAGAAAAGCAAATGGATTTGTATGTAGCATTTATGGATCTGGAGAAGGCATATGATAGAGTTGATAGAGATGCTCTGTGGAAGGTATTAAGAATATATGGTGTGGGAGGAAAGTTGTTAGAAGCAGTGAAAAGTTTTTATCGAGGATGTAAGGCATGTGTACGTGTAGGAAGAGAGGAAAGTGATTGGTTCTCAGTGAATGTAGGTTTGCGGCAGGGGTGTGTGATGTCTCCATGGTTGTTTAATTTGTTTATGGATGGGGTTGTTAGGGAGGTAAATGCAAGAGTTTTGGAAAGAGGGGCAAGTATGAAGTCTGTTGGGGATGAGAGAGCTTGGGAAGTGAGTCAGTTGTTGTTCGCTGATGATACAGCGCTGGTGGCGGATTCATGTGAGAAACTGCAGAAGCTGGTGACGGAGTTTGGTAAAGTGTGTGGAAGAAGAAAGTTAAGAGTAAATGTCAATAAGAGCAAGGTTATTAGGTACAGTAGGGTTGAGGGTCAAGTCAATTGGGAGGTGAGTTTGAATGGTGAGAGGCTGGAGGAAGTGAAGTGTTTTAGATATCTGGGAGTGGATCTGTCAGCGGATGGAACCATGGAAGCGGAAGTGGATCATAGGGTGGGGGAGGGGGCGAAAATTTTGGGAGCCTTGAAAAATGTGTGGAAGTCGAGAACATTATCCCGGAAAGCAAAAATGGGTATGTTTGAGGGAATAGTGGTTCCAACAATGTTGTATGGTTGCGAGGCGTGGGCTATGGATAGAGTTGTGCGTAGGAGGATGGATGTGCTGGAAATGAGATGTTTGAGGACAATGTGTGGTGTGAGGTGGTTTGATCGAGTAAGTAACGTAAGGGTAAGAGAGATGTGTGGAAATAAAAAGAGCGTGGTTGAGAGAGCAGAAGAGGGTGTTTTGAAGTGGTTTGGGCACATGGAGAGAATGAGTGAGGAAAGATTGACCAAGAGGATATATGTGTCGGAGGTGGAGGGAACGAGGAGAAGAGGGAGACCAAATTGGAGGTGGAAAGATGGAGTGAAAAGGATTTTGTGTGATCGGGGCCTGAACATGCAGGAGGGTGAAAGGAGGGCAAGGAATAGAGTGAATTGGAGCGAGGTGGTATACAGGGGTTGACGTGCTGTCAGTGGATTGAATCAAGGCATGTGAAGCGTCTGGGGTAAACCATGGAAAGCTGTGTAGGTATGAATATTTGCGTGTGTGGACGTGTGTATGTACATGTGTATGGGGGGGGGGGGTTGGGCCATTTCTTTCGTCTGTTTCCTTGCGCTACCTCGCAAACGCGGGAGACAGCGACAAAGTATAAAAAAAAAAAAAAAATATATATATATATATATATATATATATATATATATATATATATATATATATATAATGGCGAATAGTATGAGATGTATATATATATATATATATATATATATATATATATATATATATATATATATATATATATATATATATATATATATATATATATATATATAAAACAGGGTCAAAGGAAGATTTTTCTATTCCAAATGAGGGGCAGAAGGTTGAACTGGAATGGAATATTCGACTGGTGTGATCGACTTGTGTAACTTACATTAGGGATGTAAAGGTGACTGCTGCAGCCATGGATGACACAGAGACACGGACAAGAAATGGCAACAGTATGAGCAGCTGGTGCTCTTGACAATGTGATGATTATATTCATCAATACTACTACCAATACTACTTTTACTCCTATTCCTGCTCCCTGTATTTTCTACTTCTACTACTACTACTACTACCACTACTGCTGATACTACTATTACTACTACTACTACTACCATTACTGCTAATACTACTATTACTACTACTACTACCACCACCACTACTACTACTACAGATACTACTACTACTACTACTACTACTACTACTACTACTAACAATAGTAATAATAATAATAATGATAATAGTAATAATAATAATAATAATAATAATAATAATAATAATAATAATAATAATAATTGGTTTACACCGTGAGTGTAAAGTCAAGTTCGGCTTGGTTCTGTCATCGTCAGTGGACGAAAAGGAGTACAGCCCAGCTAAGGATCTTTTCTTCGTAGAGACTCGATCATTTCCCTGCTACTATCTGTACACCAGTCTTGAAACTACAGTTGCTCTATAAAAGGGGTCTTTGATTGTATTATCATGATGTTTAAAACACACACACACACACACACACACACACACACACACACACACACACACACACACACCCACACACACACATGTGGAAGGCGAGAATGTTATCTACGAGCAAAAGTGGGTGTGTTTAAAGGGATGGTGGTTCCAACAATGTTGTATGGTTGTGAGGCATGAGCTATAGATAGGGTTGTGCAGAGGAGGGTGGATGTGTTGGAAATGAATTGTTTCAGGACAATATGTGGTGTGAGGTGGTTTGATCGAGTAAGTAATGAAAGGGTAAGAGAGATGTGTGGTAATAAAAAGAGTGTGGTTGAGAGAGCAGAAAAGGGTGTGTTGAAATGATTTGGTCACATGGAGAGAATGAGTTAGGAAAGATTGACAAAAAGGATATACGTGTCAGTTGTGAAGGGAACGAGGAGAAGCGCGAGACCAAATTGGAGGTGGAGGGATGGAATGAAAAAGATTTTGAGCGATCGGGGCTTGCACATAGGGGGGGGGGGGGGGGCTACTGCATGTGCGGCGTGGTGGCGTCAACAATGGATGAAGGCGGCCAGTATGAATATGTACATGTGTATATATGTGTATGTCTGTGTATGTATGTATTCCTGTGAGTCCACGGGGAAAATGAAACACTTATCGTGTTTCATTTTCCCCGTGGAATCAAAGGAATATCTTGATCACGCGCAAAATTGTGATCCTTTCCAACATGTATGTGTATGTATCAAATCAAATCTGATACTACTTGAAAGTGGCCGTAGGACAGAGTTCATGAGTTAATTTTATCTTTCTTAAAGGAGACGTAACTTTGGCATTGAAACATGTGCATGTGCGGCGTGGTGGCGGCGAGAAAGGATGAAGGCAGCAAGTATGAATATGTAGATGTGTACATACGTATATGTCTGTGTATGTATATGTATGTATCAAATCAAATCTGATGTTACTTGAAAGTGGCCGTAGGACATAATTCATTTGTTAATTTTTGTCTTTCTTAAAGACCTAACTTTGGCATTGAGACAAACACTGTTCGACTTGTTGACTCTGGTGTTTAAGCTGTTTGAGCTTTAAAATGCGTTTTACAGCTTCCACATTTAATCATATATCAACGTCAAAGCATGTGTTCATGGCTGTTCTTTAATAGGGTGGGTTTGATGGTATGCTTGTATGAGAAAACCATCTTTATATCATTTTCTTAAAGCTGGCACAATATAAAAAACGTCATTGTAAGGGAGGACTATGTTCATATTTCTGTTATCATCCTGTCTAATGTATGGAACAATGGAAAATTTGTTCCTTGCTGTCATGACATTTATTCTTAATGTGCATTGGGTATTGGTGAGTTTCTACTATAAAGAATATCTTAATCAGGAACTCGCCAGAAAATTCTCCTGGGTGCACTAGTGAAGTGCCATGTAGAAATTGTGATAAGTTTTATGTTGGGCAGACTGGTAAGAATCTTTCTGTTAGACTTAAGCAACATGAATATAGTATAAGAACGGGACAAGAATCAAATGCCTTCTTTAATCACGTTAAAAACTATGATCATTGTATTGAATGGAGCAATGCCATCTCAGTTATTAACTCTAATTCTATTACCACGAGAAATATCATTGAATCTTCTATTATCAAATACACAAAGAATTATAATCTTAATATTAGTGATGGTCTATATAGATTGGATAACTTTATTGTTGATAAAATTTGTAAACAATTCATCTTCATGACCACATAATAAGTTTATGATGAGCTAGTTGTCTGTCTTGGACAATTGCATGTTTACCAAATGGCATCCTAGCTACGTCTCTTCGTTGTATATCAACTTACTGTTATATTTCTCTCTTGTGTCTCCCCTGATGATGTGATTATTACACGAGAGGGCACTTGGGAACTTATCGTGTTTCAGTTTCCCCATGGACTCATAGGAATATATATATATATATATATATATATTTTTTTTTTTTTTGTCGCTTGTCTCCCGCGTTTGCGAGGTAGCGCAAGGAAACAGACGAAAGAAATGGCCCAACCCACCCCCATACACAATGTACACACACACACGCCCACACACGCAAATATACATACCTATACATCTCAGTGTACACATATATATACACACACAGACACATACATATATACCCATGCACACAATTTACACTGTCTGCCCCTATTCATTCCCATCGCCACCTCGCCACACATGGAATACCATCCCCCTCTCCCCTCATGTGTGCGAGGTAGCACTAGGAAAAGACAACAAAGACCCCATTCGTTCACACTCAGTCTCCAGCTGTCACGCAATAATGCCTATATATATATATATATATATATATATATATATATATATATATATATATATATATATATATATATATATATATATATATATCTTTCTTTCTTTCATACTATTCGTCATTTCCTGCATTAGCGAGGTTGCGTTAAGAACAAAGGACTGGACCTTTGAGGGAATATCCTCAATTGGCCCCCTTCTCTGTCCCTTCTTTTGGAAAATTAAAAAAAACGAGAGGGGAGGATTTCCAGCCCCCCGCTCCCTTCCCTTTTAGTCGCCTTCTACGACACGCAGGGAATACGTGGGAAGTATTCTTTCTCCCCTATCCCCAGGGATATATATATATATATATATATATATATATATATATATATATATATATATATATATATATATATATATTGGAAAGGATGACAAATTTGCGTGTGATCAAGTATATTCCATTGAGTCCACGGGGAAAATGAAACACGATAAGTTTATCGTGTCTCATTTTCCCCGTGGACTGAATGGATAAATTGGGGGATTGTGATCATTGAGATGTCTGCAACATAATGAATACCAGAAGCGAGTAGGAATATGTAAATGACATGATCACATTGGTGCAACAGACACATACCAGCAAGAAGGAATGACCCAGTAGACTTCTCCCTTAACAGTATTTCTCCAAGTGTAGTGATGGCAGATACTTGAGGGTCAAGTCAATTGGGAGGTGAGTTTGAATGGAGAAAAACTGGAGGAAGTGAAGTGTTTTAGATATCTGGGAGTGGATCTGGCAGCGGATGGAACCATGGAAGCGGAAGTGGATCATAGGGTGGGGGAGGGGGCGAAAATTCTGGGAGCCTTGAAGAATGTGTGGAAGTCGAGAACATTATCTCGGAAAGCAAAAATGGGTATGTTTGAAGGAATAGTGGTTCCAACAATGTTGTATGGTTGCGAGGCGTGGGCTATGGATAGAGTTGTGCGCAGGAGGATGGATGTGCTGGAAATGAGATGTTTGAGGACAATGTGTGGTGTGAGGTGGTTTGATCGAGTAAGTAACGTAAGGGTAAGATAGATGTGTGGAAATAAAAAGAGCGTGGTTGAGAGAGCAGAAGAGGGTGTTTTGAAATGGTTTGGGCACATGGAGAGAATGAGTGAGGAAAGATTGACCAAGAGGATATATGTGTCGGAGGTGGAGGGAACGAGGAGAAGAGGGAGACCAAATTGGAGGTGGAAAGATGGAGTGAAAAAGATTTTGTGTGATCGGGGCCTGAACATGCAGGAGGGTGAAAGGAGGGCAAGGAATAGAGTGAATTGGAGCGATGTGGTATACCGGGGTTGACGTGCTGTCAGTGGATTGAATCGGGGCATGTGAAGCGTCTGGGGTAAACCATGGAAAGCTGTGTAGGTATGTATATTTGCGTGTGTGGACGTATGTATATACATGTGTATGGGGGTGGGTTGGGCCATTTCTTTCGTCTGTTTCCTTGCGCTACCTCGCAAACGCGGGAGACAGCGACAAAGTATAAAAAAAAAAAGAAAAAAAAAATATATATATATATATATATATATATATATATATATATATTGACCTAACCTTCAGCACACACAACAGAGTAACGGTTGCCTCGCTCAGAAGGATGGCAGGCTGGATCCTGCGGACCTTCAAGACAAGAAGATAGCACACTAATGACAGTATTCAATATGTTTTATACTTTCATGAATTGAATATTGTTGCTTATAAATATTCCCCCACAAGGCAGGCGAAATTGCGGAATTAGAATATGTTCCGAGATCTTCCATAGTCCATATTACTGAAATAAAGGAACCAAATCACTGTGGACAGCTGAAGTCCCTGAGGCCTATACTGCTAGGAGCGCAGGCGGTAGAAATATAGTATCATCTCTACCTGGAAAATCCTATAAGGCATTCGGAAATAGCATCCTGCTGGCTTGACAGGCATGGAAAGCTTGGTAAAGTACTACCTTTGAAATCCAAAGGTGCGATATGCACAAAAAGAGAAAACACCTTAAACATCCAGGGCCCAGGACTTCCGTTTAACAACTTGCCTGCTACCATCAGAAACAGAATGGGATGTGCAATAGAGAAATTTAAGAATACACTGAGCAAGTACCTACAAAGTGTACCAGACCAGCCCGGCTGTGGGGGCTGTAGAGGACTGAGGGCTGCGGGTTCCAACAATTTGGTCAACCAACGAGCAAATCCTGAAAGCCTAGGCTTAGCTCGGGCTGTGGGGGTGAAGACCTCCGAAGGTTTCTCATTCGCCAGGTATCCTGGTCGACCATTGTAGTACCGTGTTGTAGACACCAGCTACCTTTACACTGAGCTCATTGTATACCTGTTTACTCGCCCATCAAGTTGAATACATTGCTTCTTCATCCCAGTGAGTGTTGAATACTAGAGCACATGTTATGGAAGTGATAGCATGCAATCGATTCATCCCTCAGCATGATAAGGAAGGATGGACGAACTCCCAAAAAGATTGGAATGTAAGATGGAAAGAGAGAGAAGAGATTTTTTTTCTTCCCAAAAAGAATTCGTGGTATAGAAAGGAAAATTTGAATAGAAGCATTTTCATCCACGTAATAAACCAATTGAAAAACCTCATGGATATTCCCCATGTCAAGCCATGTAAAAGCCGAAGATTCAAATACCGATCCTGATAAAATCCTTTGAACTCATCCAAGGAGAAACGAAAAGAAGATACTCTCAACTCAACGAGCCAGGTCGAATTGTCCCCATTTGCCCGCGAAGAATGAGTGAACATCTTTAAGTGGCTCCTGCAAACATGACTCCCGTGGCCAGAAAATTAACTCTGTGATGTGTCAGGGGGTCTCCCTGTGTGTCTTCAACAACCGTTAAAGAAAAATTAGATCTTTCGATTAATCCTCTGTCCTTCCTCATTCTCCTCAACACATCAGTAAAAACTTTTCCTTCGCTCTGTACACACTCTTTGTCTCTGAAGCCTTGACAAAACGTGGGCGATATCTGGTCCATTGTGTTATTCCTCGCGGCCGTAGTGAAAACGTATTTGAGCGGGGATGTAATTAAGGTTACACCATTTACCCACAGATAGTCAACACTGCATCATAATCAGAGTTTATTTGCGATCGAGTTTACGAAAAATCACGGTAGAATGTATGTTCTTAGCTGCACAGGCTAGTGAATTCCCCCCCTCAGAACCCAGCAGTAGCAGACATTGCCTTATCTCATGATGATCTTTGTAATGTTACATATTTTTTAATTTCTTTATGACATGACTAGGATTACCCCTGCCACTCTCCTTCCGCGAACAATTACTCTGGAAGTAGTGCTCTATTCTACTTTCTTGAGTGAAAAAATTCACAGCTTTTTTTTATGTACTGATGCAAATCAAGCATTTTCTCCATTAAAGATCAGATGTGTGGTAGACACATTTGTCTTCTTGGTGGCAATCAGCCGCATGGAAGTGGGAGATGTGTCACCAGCCATACGTTACGTTATAGAACTAAATGAAATGAAATAACGTTCCACAGTCAATGCATTTTTTTTGCTTCATTTTTAATACTTTGGTGTTACTGATTCAGTATACAGCAGTTGCATGCTTTCTTGTAAACAGTTATGGGACTAACATAAACGTAGAACATTTTGGTTATCGTGAGGTTCCGCTAAAAAATGTTCATAGTTATTGATATCACAGAAAAATATAACTATGTGCATCTGCTCAACGACTCTCATGGGTTTCATCCAAATCAGCTTCAAAACGTTTGCTTACCCTTCCAGTGATTTTGCGACACTGGAAAAGAGTAGCATCCACGTCAGGATCATCAAAGTGGTGATCTTATACAAGACAGAACGATTTTCCTACACACGTTTCCGTGCTTTGTAAATGCTCATTCATGCTCTGTCTACCTATATATATATACATATATATATATATATATATATATATATATATATATATATATATATATATATATATATATATTATATATATATATATATATATATATATATATATATATATATATATATATATATATATATATATATATATATGTGTGTGTGTGTGTGTGTGTGTGTGTGTGTGTGTGTGTATGTGTGTGTGTGTAGCTATCGATCTGTTTATTATCAATAGTTCTTTTCGCTTTTCGCGGGTTCTTTGTTGGATCAGGTACAAACAGCCTCCGAAATTACTCATGGTTTCCCCTCAAAACTTTCCCAACCCACTGAAGTAAAACATGGCCACCCAGACTTACTAAAGTGTGTCATACTCATTCTTGCCACACTCTAGGTCAAATCCTGAAGCGAGACCAACGTCCCTATACCCACCTGTTCCATACACATCAACATCCACCTCTTTATACATCGCATCGCATCCTGTCCACCAACCATTCATTCGATATTATGGATAATGTCTAGTCAGTTCTCTCACTGCAGCTATCCATCTCTCCCCCTGAAGATCTACTTCTTCCGCTACTACCATCCACTGTACTACTCTACTATCCTTTGAGCCCGAAATAGTGATGATAGTAACGCTAAATATTGATGATAGTAACGCTAAATAGTGATGATAGTAACGCTAAATAGTGATGATAGTAACGTTTAATAGCACAGAAGATACTAGCAATGATGATAATGATGCAGATGAAATATTCAGGAGCTGTAATTACATACAGAACTTTTTTTTTCATATAATTCAAATGTCGAGCCCCACAATCCCAGACAGATTATATAAACGTTTGTTCCCTTTGCAGGGCGAGGTTTGGCTACAACAGCAGGAGCATTTTATTGCATTACCTTTAAAAAAACGTTTTGGAGCCTTTGAAGAACATGATTAATTACCCGTCACCGTTAATTATCTTTTTTTCTTGCTTTCAGTATGCGCTACAAAGGAAAAAAAAATTATAGCTAAATTAATTTAACTTTTTTCTCCCCCCCCCCCAGGATTATATTGTTATCCCTCATGTAATTAGAAATACTCCACACGCAGGAAAGGTTCCTTGTCCGCATGCATCATTCACTCGGACAGAATGAGTCAATGTGTTGATTTTTCTATACCTTATAAGCGACAGATGATTAAGTCCAGATCAAAGTCTCGGAGTCGTGTGTCACTGTGCACTGAGTCGATCATACTCTTGTCGACTAGCGAGCTGCGTGCACTTGTCCGAGGAAATATTATTGGATATTCAGGAGTCATATGTTTTACTGTATTTGCAGAGTAAATATCACCGCATCCTCTCTGTCCTAATGTACTTATTGACACAGCTCGGGCACCAACATTATCATCAGAGAGACAAGATAAACACAGTACTCATGTCTGGTTTGTTCAGATAGATTCATCAACAGGTGGATTGAATATGAAAAAATGTGTATTCGTCTTTCCCATGTAGACCAGAGGACTATCTGTCTGTTTATCTTACTGTCTGATTATCTGTCTATCTATCTATCTATGTATTTATCTATCTATCTATCTATCTATCTATCTATCTATCTGTCTATCTGTCTATCTATCTATCTATCTATATATATATATATATATATATATATATATATATATATATATATATATATATATATATATATATATATATATATATATATATGTGTGTGTGTGTGTGTGTGTGTGTGTGTTTGTGTGTGTGTGTGTGTGTGTGTGAGGTTTGATCGATTAAATAATAAATGGATAAAAGAGAGGTGTGGTAATAAGAAGAATGTGGTTGAGAAGGGGGAGGCCAAACTGGAGATGGCAGGATGGAGTGAAAAATATTTTGTGTGGTCGGTGACTGTAAAGAGTGAAAGGTGAGCATGGATAAAGTGAACTGGAATGGTTTGGTATACAAGGGGCTAAGTGCTACCAGGCATGTGATACAGCCGGTATAAACTAAGTAAAAGTCTGTTGGACCTGGTTGTGGACAAGGAGCTGTGGTTTCGTTCTGTACTGACACCCAAATTCATATCAAGTTAAAAGTGTCCAGTGGAAGGCCTTAGATATAATCAACGTAAAAATGTGGAGAAAGATTAGTGCGTGATAACCTCTGATGACCTAGGGCCACGTAAGCTTACAGTACACAGAAGCAGTGAAAAGCAGCGAAGAAGATTCTTGTATTCATATGTTAGTTAGGAAAATCAACCTCACTCTATACGGTTCAATGATGCGTCCTCTTCTTAAATCTTTTGTTGTTTTAGGTCACCTTACTTAAAAATGGACATAGATATGATGGAAAAAGTACAGCATCGAGCTGCCGAGATGATTTCTGGACTGAGAAACAATTCATGTGAAAACCGACAAAAACGAGTTGGTTCTATTTACCTTAGAAGAAAGAAGGTTCAGAGGTGATCTGTTAATCCAGTTATTGAAGGTTATCAAGGTTATCTTGATTTAATAAGGTACTTAAGACGTGATTCGTTTGGTTTCACTCATAGAAGTGGATAAAAGACTTGTAGGCAAACGTTTTACCTCGAATGAGGTTAAGTACTTTTTATTCAACAGACTGTTTAACATAGAAATGATTTACCAGTAAGAGTGGTTGAAAGTGGTAAACTGTAGATACGTTTAAGGACAAGCTTGATAGATGTTTCGTTTCATATCCACGACTAACATTATTCTCTTCACTGTACTCACGTTGACTGTCTGCAGGTTTTTCTCTGAAATATCTTTAAGCATCCAACTTTTAGCCCACCAATCTGTGAGTTTCTGATCTCTTCCACTGTCGCAAACAGCCTCGAAGGGCCCCAGTTGCTGTTTGATTTCCTTTGTATTTGCATATAGAAATATAACCTTCCCGACCTGTATCGGAAGCTATAACATATAGTATTTTATACATTTAAGTTTGGAGTGGTGCAGTGGAAATTACTATAACGCATATTTTTCATTTACAATTCGAGGTTGACATTTGACCAGCCTATACAGAGCAGCCAGCACCACTGTCTCCATACCTGGGTCCTGGTAACCCCAGCCGTTGTTATTCTGGAATTATCCCGCACTAGAAGTTACCAAAGCCACCTTTTATAATACGTAGGAATTAGTTTAGAACACCTGTTGAAGACCAGAGAATTGCCACTGGTGATCTAACTCAGCTGGGAAGCTGAGAACTAACAAATGGTCGGCCACCTATTCTTATGTCTTACATATTTTCAGACATATTCAAGCTGTCCGTATTTGCCATTATCTATTTCAGTCATATTCATTCAGCCATCACTCTGTATACTGGGAGAGTACTTCTTTAAATCTCTTTTAAGCAAGTGTTTTGAGTGATCTCGTACCATATTCTCTGGTTGTTCTATCCCTTCATCTTTCGAAAATCGGCTGACTGTCTGCTTCATCGATCTGTTTTAGAAATATAAAGGTTATGGTTAGAGTACCCTGCACTCTTCTGTATTCCATGTTTGGGAAACTTAGCTCGTCTGGAGTTGCCTTAAAACTCAGCTCTCTTGATTTATTGGTCCTATCTTCGTTCCTCTCCTCTAAACCTTCTCTGTTAGCTCATTTTACATCTTTAAGCTCGATGACCATCGAATGTAATTCTGATATCTATCATCAAGCAGTTAGTCGCCTTAACTGTTCTTCTAATGTTAGACTCTGGCGACAGAAGAGGATCGATGTCGACTCCCAAATCTCTCTCAGATACACAAGTTGCTTAGCTTCTGCTAGATAATACTCATACCGATGTTTTTTTTTTTTTTTCACTATGACCGATCTTCCTCACCTTACGTTCAATCGGGTTGAATTCCATTCACCTTATAACAAACCAACTTTAGAATCTTTTTAGTTTTCCCTGTAAGATGATACGATCCTCCTCTGGCTTTTCACAGCCCTCATGACCTTTGCCTCGTCTACAGGCATGTTGACGAAGGAATCTAAACCTTCTGGCAGATCATATATGTAGATTAAGAAGAGTAATGGTCTTAGAGCAGAACCCTGCTGCATTCCACAAGTGATAGCAACCCACTCCTCTACCATGCTTCCTTTGTTTTTCTTCTGCTGAGATAAATGAGGGAGTCTACCCATGATTTCCCTCTGGTGATCCAACTTCTTGATCAGCCTTTCATGTAGGGTAATGTCAAGCAGTTCTCCCAGCATTTTCTTTTGTCCAACACTGAGCTCACACACACACACACACACACACACACACACACACACACACACACACACACACACACACACACACACACACGGACTTCTGTGGTGTAATAGTAAACGTTACGGACTATGAGTCGGGATGGACCATCCCGGGGTCGAATCCTGGTCATGGCAGTCGGCCTACACCCGAAATAGGAGTCCCTCCTCCTCTCGGAGCTGGTCGTTAAATGGGTACTCGGCTTAGGCTGATGTGTGTGTGTGTGTGTGTGTGTGTGTGTGTGTGTGTGTGTGTGTGTGTGTGTGTGTGTGCGCGCGTAATATTGCTCTATGAAGCGGACTGACCGTGATTATTACATACAGTAACTACTAGGCCATGATTCAGAGGGCCAGACACTACTAAGATTATAGATGAACTCAGTACCAACGTCTGGAACTGAAAAACACCCACTTAAAAAAGATGCCAGAAAAGTCAAGCAAGAAATTTGAGTTCAGAATTTTCAAAACAAACCAGAAAAATGGCTGAAGTCTTATGGCTCACAACGTCCATCTCGGAAGCATGTTCCACCTTGACTGTGTACTCTTAATGTGTGGGTCAGATTTGGTCATCATTCCCTTAAATGAACAACTGGTATTGTTACAATGAGATCCATACTCTTGTGTCTTCCGTACCCCTGCTTACCCAGCCAGTGGTACAGTCTTGTGTCCCAGGGCTCTGCGATCACAAGTGTTTAGGTAGCCTGTAGAGAAATGATAACTAGATCATTTTCTAGACGTGTTAACTAGAATAATGTGAATAGTGCAAATGTCGAACATATGACTCTCTCTCCTCTCTCTCTCTCTCTCTCTCTCTCTCTCTCTCTCTCTCTCTCTCTCTCTCTCTCTCTCTCTCTCTCTCTCTCTCTCTCTCCCATCCTTTCTCTTCTCTCCTCTCCTTTCCTCTCTCTTTTCTTCCTGCCTTCCTCGTCCACTCTCCATTATTCACATATATCACCTTTCTTTCGCGGTTGTAAAAATTCCGTGTTCCATTCTGTCGTTCCTTGGGATTTTCCTTTCACGGTAATCACAGAGCCTGTCACTCTAGCCCCTTTAATTGCACTCCAGAGTGCAGGGCCCGTCCCTTTCGAGGAATGAAATGACGGAAAAGGAATGAAGTATCTGTATTCTTCGGAAGCTTGTGGGATAACGATTGGAAATACATTGAAGGAGTGCATGGATAATCTAAAGTTCTTCATGAGGATAATCCCCATACTACCAGCTGTCTTTATGAGGCTAACCTCCATACTACCTGTTCTCTTTATGAGGTTAATCCTCATACTACCAGCTCTCTTTATGAGGCTAACCTCCATACTACCAGCTCTCTTTATGAGGTTAATCCTCATACTACCTGCTCTCTTTATGAGGTTAATCCCCATACTACCAGCTCTCTTTATGGGGCTAATCCCCATACTACCAGCTCTCTTTATGAGGCTAATCCCCATACTACCAGCTCTCTTTATGAGGTTAATCCCCATACTACCAGCTCTCTTTATGGGGCTAATCCCCATACTACCAGCTCTCCGTATGAGGCTAATCCCCATACTACCAGCTCTCTTTATGAGGTTAATCCCCATACTACCAGCGTTACTGGATGGTGGTGTTCGGGTCTGGCATCATGCCTGTCATAATCTTTTATCATTTTGTGGACAAGAAAGGAAGCTGTTTAAAATTTTTTGCGTACAATAAAGCTATCCAATTTGTATAGACCTTCACTGATATCAAAGTTACATTTCTTTATGTATTTATAATGTAAGTGGTGAACGTTGGTGATGAGAAATGACGTAAAGAGTGACGTAGAGAACGCTACGAAATGACGTTAGAAATGACGTAGAGACTGACATGATGAATGGTGAGGTGGATGGTGAAGAAGTCCGTAACGAAGGTGGTTGTGCGGATGGTGAAGTGAATGGTGATATGGGTTGTGAAGCGGGTGATTCAGTGAGCTAGGAAAAGAGTCTTTCTGATATGGTGAAGTAGACTATACATGAGTGAAGTTAACGTGGATGATAATGAGACAAGAGGCATGAGACAAGAGACAAGTGATCTCGTCTGTAACATAGGTGGTGACAGGCTGTTGAGGTGAGTGGTAACATGAATGGTGAGGGAACTTTTGAGTACAAGAAGATTACAATGGTGACATGGGGACGAAAGTGGACTGTGATGTGGGGCGGTGCGATAATGAACGAGTGACATGGAGGAAGATGACCTGGATAATGAACGAGTGACATGGAGGAAGATGACCTGGATAATGAACGAGTGACATGGAGGAAGGTGACCTGGATTGTAAAGTGTATAGTGACAAATGTGTGAAGCTTGGGCGTGGAGGATTAGTGACCCCTGACGGTGTAATAGGTCAAGAAGATAATGACTCAGAGAAAGAAGTGGATAGTGACGATGTTTTGGACGTGTAGCATAACATCTGACGTGGGTAGTGATGTGTGGGGAAGAAGGAGTAGTGGTAAACATGGCCACCAGAATACTGACGATCGGTGACGCAATCATAACATGCGTCACGACGTGGTCGGTGACGTTAGTTGTGACGCAGATTATGGTAGGTGACGTTAGTTGTGACGCAGATTATGGTAGGTGACGTTAGTTGTGACGCTGGTAGGTGACGTTAGTTGTAACGCAGATTATGGTAGGTGACGTTAGTTGTGACGCTGGTAGGTGACGTTAGTTGTAACGCAGATTATGTTAGGTGACGTTAGTTTTGACGCATATTATGGTAGGTTACGTCAGTTGTGACGCATATTATGGTAGGTGTGGTAAGGGACAAGTTAAAGTGGACGGCACCTTACGTAGTGTAGTGTAGAGCAACGTTATATAAGTAACAACACTGTTCACGATTTCCGCCACAATCACCAACTTATTTTCTAGTTACGTAAGAAGACATGTCTCCACACACACCCTCATCTGATAACATTAACGTCATATTAATTCGCCCTTATGGTCTCCTCTGAATTAATGTCACCAAAATCGTTGTAGCGTTTAGATACAGTTGTCTAAGATTCCTGGATATATATATATATATATATATATATATATATATATATATATATATATATATATATATATATATATATATATATATGTGTGTGTGTGTGTGTGTGTGTGTGTGTGTGTGTGTGAGGTAGAGCTAGGAAAAGATAACAATGGCCTCATTCGTTCACATTCAGTTTCTAGCTGTCATGTGTAATGCACCGAAACCACCTCTCTCTCTCTCTCTCTCTCTCTCTCTCTCTCTCTCTCTCTCTCTCTCTCTCTCTCTCTCTCTGTATATATATATATATATATATATATATATATATATATATATATATATATATATATATATATATATATATATATATATATATATATCCCTGGGGATAGGGGAGAAAGAATACTTCCCACGTATTCCCTGCGTGTCGTAGAAGGCGACTAAAAGGGGAGGGAGCGGGGGGCTGGAAATCCTCCTCTCTCAATTTTTTTTAATTTTCCAAAAGAAGGAACAGAGAAGGGGGCCAGGTGAGGTTAGGTTAGGTTAGGTTAGGGAGGGGAAGATTTCCAGCCCCCTGCTCCCCCTCCTTTTAGTCGCCTTCAGCGAATGCGTGGGAAGTATTCTTTCTCCCCAATCTACAGGGATATATATATATATATATATATATATATATATATATATATATATATATATATATATATATATATATATATATATATATATATATATATATATAGAGAGAGAGAGAGAGAGAGAGAGAGAGAGAGAGAGAGAGACTGGGGCTTGAACAGGTACTAAGGATAAATTGTGACTACGTAGTATAAAGGGTTTAACGCGCTGTCTGGGGACTGAACTAGTGCTTGGACAGAGGGCTGTGGTTTCGGTGCATTCCATGATATCTAGGGCATAGATGTGAGTAGAATGAGGCTTTTCTTCGTTTGTTCCTGGCGCTGCCTCGCTCACCTGGGAAAAGCTAAGCAAATATGAAAAAATAGAATATATAGCCCACAGGTTAGCGTACCCAGCAGTCACGCAAATGGTGCCGGGTTCGAATCCTTGCTGTTAGAGGGCATTATGTATTCCATGAAAAGTGCGCGTTCATATGCACCATATTTGTTTATATATATATATATATATATATATATATATATATATATATATATATATATATATATATATATATTTATATATATATATATATATCTTTTTTCTTTCTTTCAAACTATTCGCCATTTCCCGCATTAGCGAGGTAGCGTTAAGAACAGAGGACTGGGCCTTTGAGGGAATATCCTCACCTGGCATATATATATATATATATATATATATATATATATATATATATATATATATATATATATATATATATATATATATATATATATATATGATGAATAATAAGTATCCACTCTCTGTACTTGTTATGCTTTATGTATGGTTCGCGTTTTCTCCGTATAGCTACTGTGTAGCTGGTTTGTGATTTTTGGAGAGAGAGAGAGAGAGAGAGAGAGAGAGAGAGAGAGAGAGAGAGAGAGAGAGAGAGAGAGAGAGAGGTCAACACGGCGCCTGTTCTTGAAGCCAACTTGTTTATCCATTTCAATAACGCACTTTTTCCTCCTCTCTCCAACTCACAGTAAATCCTTGGCTTGCCTCTGGCTGTGTGTGATCCCCTAAATGGCTTACGGGTACATTTGGATCTCGCGAGGAGAGACACTCAGACCTGCCGCTACTCCTCCCGGATTCTGAAGTGGTTCAAAGAGGCAATTAAACGCAAGCCCGCGGGATATGAAAAGCTTAGAGGGGCGGTGTGTCCCTTTGGGCTGAGTTCTACGGACCGGGAGAACGCTAGGATACAGGAGGGAGGATGTTTGATGGAAGGAGAGGGTGGAGAGTGGCTTAGGATTCAGGAGGACTCGTCAGAGATGTGAGATGGTATTCATGCTCCGCTCCGTAGCTTCTGAGACGCCACAACAGAAACTGGTTGTCAAGTTTCACTTGTTTGTAAGTTCCGGTGTTTATAACGAACGATTGTTTATCTTATAACTTCTTAAAGTTGTTCTTAATGATTTGTTTTTACTTAGAAGTATCATTTCATAGGTGTATCATTTTCATCAAATCAAGAGATAATGACTAACAAAATTTATTTCAGTTATGATTATCTTTATATTTACCTTGTAGTGTTAGGTCTATTCCTAGTTTTCCAATGTTATTGTGCATGTTCGCATTATCTGCTAACTGTGGTGGAATTACTTATGTTCTGGTCTGTCTGGAAGCAGTCAGCCATAATCTCTTTTGGTACCACCAGATACACGATGAATCCACCTCATACTGTCTGAGGAAAAGTGGAGGGGTTTCTGTGAGAACCAACTCGTAACGTCTTAATGATCTCAGTCAGATATTGAGGGTAAAGAGTTCCTCTTTTTATCGAGACTTCATTGATAATTCATACATAAGTGGCAGAGGTTTCCAAAGGACTTTTCTGTTTACGTGGGCGCCATTTTGAAAAATTTAAAGAAAAACATAATATATAAAAGTCTCACCCTAAGCTGATACGAGGATTTTTGTGTAAACAGTCTTTTTGTACATAAAAACACACTCCACCTTTCGTGTGAACATAGTATCCTGTGTGTATATATATATATATATATATATATATATATATATATATATATATATATATATATATATATGTGTGTGTGTGTGTGTGTGTGTGTGTGTGTGTGTGTGTGTTAAAAATCATACATCTCTTCACATTGCACCTATTTTTTCACCGTCCAGACGTCCTTTTGTAAACAGGTGTCTCCTGGTGATAAGGCCTTTTTTCCAAGCGTGTAAATGTAACCTTTAACACATCTGCCTCCTGGAGAAACCTTGTTTCCTTTCACGGCATAAAATGCAGTTTTTCTTTTTATTGATATGTTTTATCAGTCATTTGATTCTTTTTTTTTTCAATTGTCTTTTTTTTTTTTTTTCTCCAGTCATGTATATATTGTCGAGAGGAGGCATTGGCCTTTGGCTAACTTGGAGCTCCTCTCGTTGTCGAAGTTGTATTGATGAACTTTAATTCCCCCCACCCCCCACCACAGGGTAAAAATTTATTGGTCTCCGACGTAAGAAAACTTCATTAGAACTTTTCTTATTTCCTGGATCCCCCATGGTGGCTGGGAACCTTGGAACCTTTAAAGAAAGCGAACTCTCCCTCGTTAGGGTTTGTCTACGTGTGGGTGATCGACCTCTCTTGAATGAAGGGAATGGCGGTGTCATACGTTAAAAAGTTTACGGGTGTTTCTCCATCAGTCAACTGTTTACCATTCTACTCGTGCTACTGCTACATAAATCTCTTAGTCTCTTACCATTCTACTCGTGCTACATAAATCTCGTAGTCTCATAGTCTTTTCAACTGCTGCAAACAGTCTCGAATAGATTTATCCATCTGTTGCTAGACTCATTTGTGTCATATTGAGCTTATATCATCACCAAATTCTATAACCCCCTAAACTCGGCAGCGAAACCCACCCCCAACAGCTGCCGCCATACACGCACATCCTGCGTTGCAACAGTTTAATCAACTCCCCTCACGAAACATGTTAACATAGAGGAACTTCCCAGTTAAGCCAGCCTTTTCCCTCGGTAGAAATCTGTTCACATCCTTACTTTACTGTGGCTATGTTCAAAGAAGAAATGTTCATTTGATGCTTGGTCGTCATTCTCTTCTTCACTGTTTCACTCTGGAATTTCTAGGTGAGATGGATTTGATATTCGAGTGACATTTCGTCATTTGCAGCTTGTATTTGGTTATTCAGGTTTCATTTTCTAATGATCATCATAATATTCATTACTCTCAAGGTCAGCAGCGTTCTAATGTAGTTCGTATAAGATGATGATAATGAGATTCCATTGGTCTCTGTACCACACCACCAGATGGACAGCTCGAGACAAGCAGACGGAGATTGAGTTAACGTTAGTCAGTAATCACCAGTCGTAGGAAAATCAAGAGATGATTTAGCCCAGCGTGATACCTTCCTCGCAGATGAAGCATCGCCAATGGCTTCACCTATATTTACTTCAACTCCATTACAATTAGCTTCTGATTGTGTCTCTCATTTGATCTAGGTGTTTAGATTTGTTATTTTTCTTATATTTGATTACTTTTCCCGCCTTAGCCAAGAAGCGTCAGGAACGAACGAATAATGGCCTCATTTGCACACACCCTTAATCTGTTTGTCATATGTAACGTCAATAGGCTGAACGAGGGCTGTTATCAGAGATGCAACGGTCATCAATTTGCTATGGACTTTTTTTTTTTTTTACACTGGATACTGAGTGTAAGATAACGAAGGACTGTGATGGGTATGCTGCAAGAATCGCCAATTGGCTAACGTCCATAACACACAGAAACTTCTTACTATTCTTTGTGGCAGGATGTGAACAACTTGGCAAAAGCGATTTAGCTCATCGTATTTACCCGATTTTCCATGGTGTAGCGGTTAGCATTACTGACCATAAGGGCCTTCTGGGGTCGAGTACACAAGTTCGAATCCAGGTTGTGGCTTCCCTCTGGGTTTGGCCGATAAACTAGGTACCTGGCCAATGTTGCAATTGTGTAATGTAACGTTGCATGTTTACTGCTTCCACTCTGGTGTCAGGGTGTTGTGAAGTAATTGTGAGGTCGTGTGCATATGAAACGAACTTCACGTTGTGGTTTGTTATAGAGGATGGGAGTTCATGTAGGAAGAGCACTTCACGTTGTGGTTTGTTATAGAGGATGGGAGTTCATGTAGGAAGAGTATGAAGAGAGTTGGAGGATGAAGCCACTGTGAGTGACTCTGCCATGTTGGCTCGCTGTGAACTTGGCCAGCCACGTTTTATGGTTGTTGTACTATAATTCATAACCCCGGGCAAAGGACGTATACCTCAGCTTGTTGAGAAATGATCCCCGCTTTTTACAGGTTAGCTAAGACTTGTGTAGGTTTTACGTTACTGATGATCTCAGAGCAGAGTACCTTAATTACCTGGTGTAACGAACTAGAATCAATTAGTAAAGCATGATTTAATATGATTTTAAGCTATTTATTGAAATAACGACATAAATTGGAGATCACAATAACACTCTCATCAGTTTTCGGGTATGACGTATTTGACAATGAACATCACCTTGAGTTTCAGATGCCGATGATAGAACACCAATATTAAGATCTCGAAACACACAGTATCAAATAATCTGGCCGAAATTAGTAGGTACATAACGTATCTTATCTCGCTAGAAAAATGAAATGGCGCAAAGAGGTAAATATGAAAAAGTTTTCCCACAGAAAAAGTATATTGGACAGATTTAGAACAAATCATATTAAAGCATATAAAAATTGAGTGATATAGAATACACGATACAAGATAATGATATGCTACCCAGTGATGAGTATAACGTAAGCGGTACGGAAAACAGAAAAGTAACCGCGCGTCTGATTGGCCAGTTTTAGCCATTCATGAATGACTTCCGGTCTGTGAAAACTTTGGGCTTTTTTTCCATTTATGAATTTGTCCGAGTAATAAACCTCGGTTGTCCCCACCTGGTCGGTTGTCCCTTCCATTCGTGACTCGTTATGACGAGGTGGGTACTGCCAGCAGCCTAGCCGTGGACATATGTGAATATAAGGCAGCATGTATGAATAAGTACATATGTATATATGTATGTGTCTGTGTATGTATATGTATGTATACGTTGAAATGTATAGGTATGTATATGTGCGTGTGTGGGCGTTTATGTATGTACATGTGTATGTGGGTGGGTTGGGCCATTCTTTCGTCTGTTTCCTTGCGCTACTTCGTTAACGCGGGAGACAGCGTCAAAGTATAAGAGATAGATGAATAAATAAGATATGCTTCCCTCGAAGAGGTGTCGAAAATCACATCAGATCTTATCATTGCGGTAGTAGGATCCAGTGGTGTGTGAGTCTTAGGTTCGGACTTGATCCTTAGGAAGCAGTGGGAGGCAATAAGCGAGAGCATACTGAAATACAAACACACACACACACACACACACGGACCTCCGTGGTGTAGTGATTAGTGTTACTGACCGTTATTAACCACGGGCCAGCCCGAGGTAGGACCCGCATGGGTTCGAGTCCTGGGCGTGGCAGTCGGCCTATATACAGCCCGAATGTTCATCCTCTCCTCAGGGCTGCTCGATAAATGGATACCTGGCTTAGACTTGGGTGTATACATACATACATACATACATGCATACACACAAGAAATCATAAGTGATAATCACACACACACACACACACACACACACACACACACACACAGAGCAACGATAAGACAAGAGCGAAGGAGATGTAATTGTGAAAAGTATACATACCTTAATCTATGGTAAGAGATTTGAAAATGGAGTACATATGCAAGGGCGCAAGGCATTATTGTGAAAGGCTCTGTGAAATTTACAAAGAAGGAGTAAGGCCATGGGTAACTCTAGTCTCAAATACGGATGGAAACGTAAGAAAGAGGAGAGAGTGGTTTAACTAAAGATTTCAAACAAGCAAAGGGCCTTTAAGATGTCTAGTGTTTGAAATATAGGTGGCACTCCCACAAGCCATCATTTGCAGGGTACAAGAGAGCAGGGAACGAGTATGGTGAATTAGAAACAAGAGAAAGGAGCCTTTAGGGTGAATATTGTGGGCAAGGCAAGAAAAAATTCTAAACCTTTCCATGAATTTGCTAGGAATATATTGTCAGTTAAAGAGCGGCTAATCAGGCCAAGGTTTCAGAGGGAAGAATTGTAAAGGATAACGTAAGGATAAGTTGGGACCTGAAAAAAAGTTCTCACAAGTGTTTTTACCATAGAGGACACTATAGCTCCAAAACCAATGAGCTAGAATGAGGAAGCTTTAGAAAACATAATAATAGAATACTAAAAGGTCATGACCCAAACAAGGCTCATGGTCCTTATGAGATTTTAAGACATGTGTTGAAGGTATGTAGATGTGCACAAGTTTGCTAAACAAGTCTCTTGGAATATTAAGTTGTCGACGGAGAAAGGCAAAGTGCCAAGGGAGTAGAGAAGAGCAGGCGTCATGCCTGTATATTAAAGACAAGACCAGGAAGACCACTGAACTACTGGGTAGTCTCTTGAGAAATGTGCCCTGTAAGATTCCGAGAAGATAATCATAACGCAAATGGATGATAATCTGCAAAGGAGAAACTACCTAAGAGAGATGCATCACGATTTTAGGGACATAAGTCACGTGCAACGAATTTCTTAGATTTCTACGAGAAAGTGAGTTCTATCTTAAACGAAAGGGAAGCCTATTTGGATGTTTTGTGTCCGGAAAGCATTTGACATTGTATTGCATGGAAGGCTGATTAAGAAGCTGTATCACCAGGCGGGAATATAGCAGCGATTCCTCCAATGGACATAAGATTATCGTAGTGGATGGAAACAAAGGACGCATGTCAGAGGAAGCTTCTCAAAATATGTTGAGGTCACTAGCGGAGTGCCTCTAGGTTCTGTTCTGGGACCGTTACTCTTCTTGTGAACGAATTGCCCGGAAAAATGGACTACTACTTGAATATGTTTGCAGATAATGCAAAAGTCACAAAAGAGTTGAAAAGTCTGGAGGATTGCGTAAAAAAATAAGGGGACCTTGGCTGACGCCAAAGTTGGGTTGATACATGGCCGAGGAAATTCAACCCGAGCGTATGTAATGACGGTGGGTCACTGAAAAAGCTGGACGCTATTTATCATCTAGCAGGAGCTAAGCCGCAGAAATCTGTGTGCGTCAGACAGACTCGGGGATCGACCTCGCCCTGACCTGTCGCCAGAGCCCAACCTAAGGAGAACAGTTCAGACCAACAGTGTGGTAGCAGATGCTACAATTGCATTCTAGTTCGTGGATGAGAAAATTTTCGGCAAGCTGTTCGCAGCCTACATAAAGGCTGAGTTACAAGGTAAGACTAGAGGCCTTAGATTTGTCTCTCATGGAAAAGCAAAGGGGTGTAGGGTGACCTGATGAGAACTTATAATTTTTCAAATGTTTTTGAGGATGTAGATTGTGCACATTTCTTCGAAACGTGACGTTAGAATTGCTTGTTAAAGAGGATAGAAATAAGTTACTTTGATAGGGTAAAATTGACGAATGGAAGGAATAAACTGAAGGAAAGTATCATAACCGCGGGATGGATGCAGGAGTTACACCACAAATCATGTTGAAGAGATGGGGCCCCATGAATGTAAAGCTTCCCCACGTATACAAGACAAATTGGTAATTACACACACACACACACACACACACACACACACACACATACACACACACACACACGTAGAAGTCAGCAAACAGTGGAGGTGCAAGTATCTGCCGACGTTTTGTTAGCGAGTGAAACAGATAAAGAATTACAGAACATCTCGTGGGACTCCAGGAGAGCGTCTCAGGAGATGAAGGCGAGCGCTAACAGAGGTAAAGTGACCGTGCCTGAGACGGTGGAAATATGACTGAAGCGTTTTGTGGGACCATTATTTTGAAAGGACTGCGGAACTCTTCACTCTCTCTCTCTCTCTCTCTCTCTCTCTCTCTCTCTCTCTCTCTCTCTCTCTCTCTCTCTCTCTCTCTCTCTCTCTCTCTCTTCTCTCTCTCTCTCTCTCTCTCTCTCTCTCTCTCTCTCTCTCTCTCTCTCTCTCTCAAAATAGTCGTGAATGTTGGATAAGTCAGTTGTGTACTGAGGAAGGTTAAGAGGCGAGAGAACACGAGTCTTACAGGTGTGGTAGAGACAGCCCTGTTGTAGACTCTCTTCCCACGGGTGAGAAACAGCGTTAAGCAATAATAGAAAAAAAAAAAAGAAAGCGGTAATAGAATGCATTCTTTAGGTATGTGATGAGAGTTTTGAAACTGTATGAACATGAATAATGAATGAAAGCAGGAATATTGATGATAGCATTGTATGTATGCAGGGAGGATAGACAGCGAGAGGGATGGGAGCATGAAAAGTGTGGATATGTTGGAGGAGAAGAGTGTTTGCATGCCGCGGTGTCTGCTGGCATGCTGAAGTGTGGAAACGGCTGTTGGATAAGAAGAGTCATCTAGTTTAGTGTAAGGAGTGAATGCCTCAAAATTCTTAACTCTTGCAGTTTTGTGGTGTCGGTGCATTACACACGACAGCTAGAGAATAGATGTGAACGAATGAGGCCATTTCTTCGACTGTTCTTGGCGCAAACAAGGGAAACGGCGAACAGATAATGAAGAGAGATGAAACTATTTTCCTAAGGTGTCAGTTTTCTGACTGATTGATCTATCATAATCCATACAGAGGCCGAAATGATCAGGGTCATGTTAGACAAAGATCTGATCACTGAAACAAAAGCTGTATTACTTGTCATCATTTTAACCTATAAACCCAATATCATTATTAAATAGTGTCCAGAAAGAAAAAAGAAACTTGGGTATAGATGAATGAATCTAGATGATAGTAACTGTAATTTCCTTGTGCTTATCAGAATGTCACAACGTTTATACCCCATTTATGTAACAATACATCATTGAAACATTTGATGTAACCTCCCAGTTGACCCAGCAATGGAAGCACTTTATCCCTCTTACCCTTCTTCCCCCATCCCCTCATAAGAGTCTCAGAGCCTCAGTGTCTTCCAGCTCCTCTCCATCTCTGCACACAGCCAAGGGGGATACGAGATACTCATGGTTCAACTTTCTATTCTTAGTTCTACTGAATTTTTTGTCGTTCGTCTGGCATCATCACTAGACTAAGAGAAGATCCTCTTCCAGTCTTAAATGTCAGCTTTAGTCAATCCCGTCATTATTCCAAGACCAGAGGAAATGTTATTTGTAATGTTTCTTTCAAGCAAGATCAATTATTTTCTGTTTTTTTTTTTTTACCAAAGATGAAAAAAAAAAAGAATTTGAGAACATCAGCCATTCCCTTTGATGTCCTGTGTTAACCAGATTCTTCATTAAAATCTCATTAAATTTACGATCTAAGGTTATTCTCAGGTTGGCAGTTAACTTGACTCAGGAGAAAGAGAACCATTATCATGTGCCATGAAAGCTTAATGATTCCATAATGTCTCAATTTCACTCACTCAATGACTTTCTGGGAATTCGGAAAACTTTCAATTTCGCTTCCTTTAGTGTCCATCTGTTGGTTGCTTCCTCGCTCCCTCCTGCCTCCTTACTTCTTTCCTACTTTGATATATATCACGATATCTTCCCTCTGCCTTAGTGATCTCTCAAACTGTCTTTTGCTTTTTATAGTGCGGGTAGAGGAGAGAAGAAAGAGGTGAGACAGGAGAAGGGATAGTTTGAAGTGGAAGGGAAGACTGCAGTGTGTGCAGGTGTATGGCGTAAGTTTTCTTTATGCATGTTGCTGATCATCTGAGAGTGTATTTTTGGTGTCTTACCTGTATACCCCCGGCAAACTAGGGGTGTATCTTTTTTTTTCCTGTTTTGACGAAGCTAAGCTAAACATTGTCCATCGTGTACATGGATGGTTGAATGGGGCCTCCCTGAGTGCTTTGAGGCTTCGAAGGAACGAAGGGTGTTCCAAGTTTGTATTGTTGTCGAGATCTCGCATTTTGTTTGTTGTTTGCATCATCGTTATCTTGAAGTCTCTGCCGTATTTTTTTAGGCTACTTTTTCTTCGGTATGAACCGACTGTTTTAATCTTTGATCGTTTGTGCCGTTCCATGGTAATTGCAATGTAGAGATATTTTTCATTTGTGATGAATCTTAGAGCCTTATTTTCTACCCTCTGGCTTTACTAAACGAGTATGTTCTGGAGGTGAGCTGTTCGAGCCTACTATTTGAATGGCATCGTCGGCATGAAGGATGTCCATGCACATGGCACCAACTGGTCCGCTGTGTAAGTTATGAATAGTGTTGGTGATAGGACGCCACCCTGTGGCACCCTGCGTAGTATAAGTAATTTGGGTGAAGTTGCAGAGTTGGTGATTTCTGCGGTGCGTTGGTTCAGAAAGTTACAGCGTATCCTTTCTGTGATTTCAGTCACTTGTCCACACTCTGTCCGGAGCTTTGTCTGTTTCTTTCTATAACTGTACAATATATTCCATGTCCTCTTGAAACAGCGATTTTTTCTGCCGCAATCACAATTACTGAAATGGTGCCATATTGATTACAGAGATTATTGTTTTCAATGTGTCCTCATATACTCAGGTTCATAATTCTTTCAAAAAGTATTCCTGGGACTTCTTGAAAGGATATGGGGTAGTAGTTCTTTGGGTCTGTTTCTGTCATTCCTGGTTTTGGTATCATTAGTTCTCTGGTGTCTTTGTACCTTAGGGGAAAGTACCCTGAGCTTCAACTAAAGATGCTGGGAAGGTACTGAGGTCCTTTTGGAGGTAGCATATTGATTTGCTCCTTATCTATTTTACTTTTTCTCGGGGCTGAGTTCTTGGTTATCTGGATGGCTATGTACGAAGTTCCGGCAAGCCAATAACCATTGAGAGAGATAGTCTTTAGGGGACAGTCGGACTAATTCTACAGTGTGTTGTGATATGGTTCTGTCTCCGTTCCGAGTCAGCCAGTCAGTTATTTCTTTTCCGTAATCTCAGTTATAGTATCTGTTTCATTCAGTCGTGATCTTAAACACTGTTGTGCATGTGTTAATGAAATCTACTACCATACCATCGTCTTCAACAATTTTGTTATTGTTCACTTTCTGATGTTTGATGTCACCTCTCTGATTCCCTTGTAAGGAGTCTGACTCCTTGCCATAACGCTTTTAGGTCACTATTTTTCTTGCGCTAGGGAGTTGATCGTGTCTTTCCAGAGCAGGTTATGTTTTTTCTCTTGCGTTTTCTATTAAGGTCCGCTGAAGGTTTTTGTATTGTTGGTATAGAGCATATGTCCAGACGTGTATGTTGGCGTAGTCTAGAATGTTGATGAAACTCTGTTTATTTTCTGTTATTTCTTGAGTAGTTGGAGGGGATGATAGTCTTGTATCTGTTGTTGGGGACTACAACCTGCCTGCGCTTTATCCATAGTGTCTCACTCCCTGTCTAGAGCCTTGTCTGTGTCATCAGTTTGCCTCCCTTCAAGTCCGGAATTAGAAAGATTTGCGTTGGTTGTTTCAGTAAATAGATTTCAGTTGACTCTCTGGGCAGGTAGACGTTGTGTACCGGGAACGAGGAGTTGAGCGGTTGATAAAGTCACTATCAAGGAAATTATGATGACTGATAACCAGGTCTCCAACTCTGATGCAGATATTGTGGTAAGTTTTGCCATTTCCAAGAATCATATCAAGTGTTGCCGAGTTTGAGTAACCTGTAAAGATTGGAAAGTTTGGCCCCAGGTGATGAGCGTCGAAACATTTCATGAGTTTTGATTCCTCTCTGCCTCTGGTGTTTGTGACAGGGTGCCCAAGGTTTGTATGTGTAGCGTTAGAATCACGGATGACAGAGAGTAATCCTTGTATCCTATGGATCTTGTTGTAATCTGGTAACATAAGCCATTCCCGCATTGGGGGATAGAGGTTGTTACAATATCAACTGGTACCATTGATGTCATTTGTTGATGAAATATCGGAGAACTGAGAGTTATCGAAAATTTGGTGCTGTGGGCGTTCCCTGACGGCTGTGGCCACATCCACGTGTAACTATGGTCGTGGTTCATTGGGTAAGTTAGATATCTTTGGATTCTAATTGGTGTGCGGTGTGAGGCCATGACTGTTGGCCAAGTCAACGTCTGGTTTTTCTATTATCTGTGTATCTATGAAGTCAGAGCGCCTGTTTGGGCAGAATTGCACATTATGTTGAATTCCTTTTAGTATTGAGTGAAAATAATTTCAACTTGCTTTTATTTTTTACGTTAGTTTCTCATGATTTGTATATACTTGTTACTGTATGGAAGATGAATGATGAAGTCTTGGTATGTTATTGCAGGGTTGAGTTTTTGCATATCGTATTGCGTGGTAGTAAGTTCAAGGGGCATTTATACTGTACATGGGTTCGAGGCTGGTTGGTCGTGTTCCCAAGTGGAGGGCAGCCTGAGGACATTTGTAGGAGTCTGGATATCCTGAGGGAGGTGTAGGAAGGTACCTAATTCTTGAGCGAGTAGAGTAGCAGACAGAGGAAGGCTGGCCATACAGGAGTTAAAGAATGGCCCAACCCACCCACATACACATGTATGTACATAAACGCCCTCACAAGCACATATACATACCTATACATTTCAATATATACACACATATACATACACAGACATATACATATATATATACATGTACATATTCATACATGCTGCCTTCATCCATTCTCGCCGCCACCCCGACACACATGAAATATATATATATATATATATATATATATAATATATATATATATATATATATATATATATATATATATATATATATATATAATACGACTTAACACTGCATTTCATTCTTTATATTTCCTATGAAGCTCGTATTTATTCCTTCACTCTGATATTATACCCCATCTTCATGATGCTGTGTCCTTGGAGACTTACACTCCCTACTGACATAAGTCAGCCGTCTGATGAGATAAAGATGTTTGTGTTTTTCCTCTTAACCGGAAAAACTAACTGATCTACGCCAACTTGAAAATCAAATGCCCGGAGCAAGTAAACACAAGCCTTGACGGCTCAAAACACCTCTCACTCGGGATCACAAATGAGCCAACATGTTTCAGATTTTTTTATTGGTGTTTCTACCTGTCTTTTACAGTTAGATTTGATTACGTAACGAGATGTCTGTAGCTGGGTTTCAACCTCTCTCTCTCTCTCTCTCTCTCTCTCTCTCTCTCTCTCTCTCTCTCTCTCTCTCTCTCTCCCCCTCTTTCCTGGTAGTTATTGTATTTACAAGTATCCTGTACAGCGTGTTGCCGGAGGGTGTGGAGGGTGGAAAGAGAGAGAGAGACAGACAGACAGACAGACTCTTTCTTTGCTATCCTGCTCTTCCCCTGCTTTTAAGAGGACTACATTATCTTCAATAGTGTTAAGACCAGACTACCTTGCTTGAACCTTAGGTTTGAGCGGTCTCTGTATTTATATATGTATGTATGTATGTATGTAAGTATTTATTTATGTATGTATCCGTCTGTCTCTCTACTTCTAGATCCTCTGTGTTATATTGACAAATTCTGGGGTCGTATTGATGAATTACACCTTCATTATACTTCCTATCTCTTAATAAGGGTAGGATGACTACTTTTACTAACAGTGGTAGAATTAGATATTACCAGATACATACCTGACACACTAGATTAGGAATTTAGGTCACTGAAAACGCACATTGGCCAAAACCCTTAAAAATGCAACCAAAACAATAATTGGTAATCTGACTCCTTTGGACGATTTAGAAATCCCATGTTAATTCCCTTTTCTAAACAGCATTTGTTTATATCATTATGACACCATTATGCTCTTGATTTTCGTGTTGGGGGAATAGCGTACTCAGTATAAACCCAAAATGCGATCAAAGAGATATGTAGTGGTCGTGATTATATGCAGTCTGATCAGAGGTCAGAACTTCTCACTCGGTAAGAGTCCCTCATTTCCCTGCTCCTGCTTGAAGCGCTGTTCCCAAGATGCAACAGCTCCTTAATGATAATAATAATAATGATAATAATAATAATGATAATAATAATGATAATGATGATAATGATATTAATAATAATGATGATAATAATGATAATAGTAATGATAATGATAACAATGATAATGATAACAGTAATGATAATAATGATAATGATAATAATAATAATAATAATAATAATAATAATAATAATGATAATAATAATAATAACAATAATGATAATAATAATGATAATTCATTATTATTAATATTACTATCATTATATGATGAATACATGACAGATATGAATGATAATGATAATGATAATAGTAATAATAATGATAATAGCAATGATGATAATAATAATGATAATGATAATAATATTGATAATGATAATAATTATAGTAATGATAATAATGAAAATAATAATGATGATAATATTGATAATAATAATAATGTTAATAATAATACTACTACTACGTGTAGGAAGAGAGGAAAGTGATTGGTTCTCAGTGAATGTAGGTTTGCGGCAGGGGTGTGTGATGTCTCCATGGTTGTTTAATTTGTTTATGGATGGGGTTGTAAAGGAGGTAAATGCAAGAGTCCTGGAAAGAGGGGCAAGTATGAAGTCTGTTGGGGATGAGAGAGCTTGGGAAGTGAGTCAATTGTTGTTCGCTGATGATACAGCGCTGGTGGCTGATTCATGTGAGAAACTGCAGAAGCTGGTGACTGAGTTTGGTAAAGTGTGTGGAAGAAGAAAGTTGAGAGTAAATGTGAATAAGAGCAAGGTTATTAGGTACAGTAGGGGTGAGGGTCAAGTCAATTGGGAGGTGAGTTTGAATGGAGAAAAACTGGAGGAAGTGAAGTGTTTTAGATATCTGGGAGTGGATCTGTCAGCGGATGGAACCATGGAAGCGGAAGTGGATCATAGGGTGGGGGAGGGGGCGAAAATTTTGGGAGCCTTGAAAAATGTGTGGAAGTCGAGAACATTATCTCGGAAAGCAAAAATGGGTATGTTTGAGGGAATAGTGGTTCCAACAATGCTGTATGGTTGCGAGGCGTGGGCTATGGATAGAGATGTGCGCAGGAGGATGGATGTGCTGGAAATGAGATGTTTGAGGACAATGTGTGGTGTGAGGTGGTTTGATCGAGTAAGTAACGTAAGGGTAAGAGAGATGTGTGGAAATAAAAAGAGCGTGGTCGAGAGAGCAGAAGAGGGTGTTTTGAAATGGTTTGGGCACATGGAGAGAATGAGTGAGGAGAGATTGACCAAGAGGATATATGTGTCGGAGGTGGAGGGAACGAGGAGAAGAGGGAGACCAAATTGGAGGTGGAAAGATGGAGTGAAAAAGATTTTGTGTGATCGGGGCCTGAACATGCAGGAGGGTGAAAGGAGGGCAAGAAATAGAGTGAATTGGAGTCATGTGGTATACAGGGGTTGACGTGCTGTCAGTGGATTGAAGCAAGGCATGTGAAGCGTCTGGGGTAAACCATGGAAAGCTGTGTAGGTATGTATATTTGCGTGTGTGGACGTGTGTATGTACATGTGTATGGGGGGGGGGGGGTTGGGCCATTTCTTTCGTCTGTTTCCTTGCGCTACCTCGCAAACGCGGGAGACAGCGACAAAGTATAAAAAAAAAAAAAAAAAAAAAAAAAAACTACTAATAATAATGATAATAATAATAACAATAATAATAATAATAATAATAATAATAATAAAAATAATAATAATAATAAAACATTCCTTGAATCAGTATGGTATTCAGAAACACACACACACACACACACACACACACACACACACACACACACACAGTGAGCGCAGTGTTGCAGGGACGGCCTCCCGTAACACACGAAACACATTTGACTCTGTTGCTGAGCGGCCTCGGCTGCATCGAATGGTCATGCTACCAGCAAGGAGACACAATGGCTGGGCTAATATTTGTGAGCATTGCCGAGCATAGTTATATGTCCTTGTTTATGGACGTAGGAAACGGAGCGTGAAGTCCTTTAGGAGACCCGCTAACAATAAAATTGGCAATAATACCGCCAGTTATGCTTAAACGATCGTATCGCTGGCAGTTTATGTCATCATCGGTAAGAATGATTATGCTCGGGCGAGGCCGGTCAGATCTTGTTATTTATAACTGGTTTCCTATGATGTACTTCTCTCGTTTATTTGATTATCTTTTTACTTTGGTACTTATGCCTTCTTCTGTGAGAGGAATTATTGTTTTTCTTTGTTTCGTCTTCTTTTCTTCTTTCTTCTTCTTTTCTTCTTCTTCTTCTTCTTCTTCTTCTTCTTCTTCTTCTTCTTCTTCTTCTTCTTCTTCTTCTTATTTTCTTCTTCTTCATCATCATCTTCTTCTTCTTCTTCTTCTTCTTCTTCTTCTTCTTCTTCTTCTTCTTCTTCATCCCAACAGTTAGCAACCTGGACCAGGTTTCGTGAAAATTTGTTTGACCTTTGAACCAACTTGTGGGTGTTAGGTCAGTGGCATCTTTTGTCAGCCAAGGTCTTTCACCGAACCAGTGAGGGTCATGCAGATGTTGGTGTGCTGTTTCACCGCCTACATCTCCTCCACAACCTTAAGCTCTGTTACTTCTTGACATTTTTTTGTGAACGACTTCTCTGTCTTTTCTAACATTCCCCCTCTACTTGCAACGAAAAGTACCCATGTTTGAACTCCTTTTTTGTACATTTCATAGGAACTTCCACAACAGTGAACTATATAATGGCTGTGGAACTCCATTTCCCCGTCTGTGTTCTCAAAAGAAATTCTTTGGATCGCTTCAAGACCACGACTAACATTATTGACGCCTCCTTAGTCCCATTGACAATTTGTAGGTTTCTTCTCTTTGAATCATCTTTACGCCATCCTGCTTTTGCCCACACCGGTCTGTGAGCTTAGGATACCTGCCACTATCGCAGGCATCCTCGAAGGAAGTCATTGATTTGTTGTTTGTGTCCTTTTCTTCTGTGTTGTTGTTCCAAGATTATAGTTCTACCTTGAATGCGCTTTCCTCTCTTTATTTTTTACCTAAATAGCCATATAATTGATGTCAAGCATTACATAATCACAGTTTTGAATTAGTATAACAAATTTTACATGACTATCCATTTACTAGCCAATGATTTTGCATTATTATGTAGTATATTTAATCTGACATTCGCATGACCTGACATTCTTGACCTCTCTGATGTATCGGCAAGGCTGTTCTTCTCTTTAGCCTCTTGCGGTATTTTCCATTAGCATCATGACTTCCTTAAAAAACACCCGATTGAATTCATCCTTGTTTGTAGGTTCCTTAGTCTGTTTAAGTCCCTCCTGTCTACGTTCCTCCGAACTAAGTGATAATGATTACTTTTTGTCCCTTATGTGTTGATTGTATCTACCAAATTCTGTTCGTTTCTCTTATCTGGGAAATTAGATTTGGCATGTCTATATTGTAGCTTTTGTGGTCTCTCAATCAGTTTTCCTCCCGTTTCCATCCAATCTCTTCTCTGTCTGGAATATAATCCTTTTCCGGTAAAAGAAAAAAAAAAATGGTTGCTTTGTCTGTCCGCTTATGGTTCATTAATATATTTGATTCTAGTGCAACCAATGTGTTATATAAGTCCTGCAGTGTCCATTAGTCAGTTCCTAGATATCAGTTTATATTTTGCGGTAAGACCATTGCCTAAGGGCATTAATCACAAAGACTCTGGAATTTTTCAGAACTTCCATTTAACTTTCCAGATTATTGTGTCTGTACCGCTTCACTGAATAGTTTCCTACGTACCTCTGTTTCAGTGTCCTTAGGTGTTTGGTGCACTGCACTAGTCAATAACTTCTCATTCTACTCAACAGACCCAGAATTTGGTCTTATTCTCTGCCTTTTATTTTCTTCAGTTTATAGTCTTTTCTTTTGCTGTTCTTCCGTAGGAACATCTAGAGAGGGTCCTTCTGACCTTTTCTTAAATGCTACTCAACCAACGCACCTTCCATCCTCCGGTTACAGCCCTCATGAACCGGTTCAGTTAATTTGATACTGTTTTCATGTCCTTTGATTACGTTACTCAAATATCCGATATCCCAGTCTCATCTAATGACACTTTTTAATATCTTTGATCTGATCCTTCAGCTTCTTAATTTCTTCTTCCATTCGTTGTAACCTCAGATTCTGTTTACCTATGATTACTTGCAATGTTTCCGTGTGTGTGTGTGTGTGTGTGTGTGTGTGTGTGTGTGTGTGTGTGTGTGTGAGATTACTATTTGTTTGTTACGGAGAGAGTGTTTTTCATCCCTGTTGCCATGGCTCTTAACCCTGTAGATATGTACCATATATTTATTCCTGTGTATGTATGCACACGCACACACCTCAGCCAAAGCCAGGTACCCATTAATCAACGAACCCCGAGGGGAAAAATGAACGCTTGGGTTGGGCGTAGGCCGACTGCCACGCCAAGGATTCTCGAACCCATGCCATATTTTTCTCGTGAATACCCATTTCCAGTAAGGAGAGAGAGTTCTACTCTCTTGCACTTTCTTTACTGTTACCAAGATACTGCTTGCCGTTAATCAGGGCTAGCGTATAATTCTCTCACAGTGTTCGATCTCTTGTACTTTATACCGAAATATCGCTTCCTAATATATTAGGCAGGGCCAACGTGCAGCGCTCATGGCAAGAAACTTTACAGCTATAGATAAAAAGTTATGTGAGTTACAATGTTGTCGGGTGTTGCATATAAGATGGAGAGAGTGAGTTGCAAACTGAATGGCAGCATCCATGAGTATGTGACGCAGAAAGAAAAGACAATAACTTGGGCAAGGAATGGAACATGACAGTTACTGTCGTGCTGGCTCACCACATCGCCGTCACTAGTCCTCCTCCCACTACCCAGACGATTGTTTTCTGCCACCCGACACACTGTGCGTACCTTACCTTACCTTACCTTACATTACATTTCTGCCACCGGAGGGTACTACAGTTCCTCAAAAATTGTGATGATGTGTGTGTGTTTATGTGAAGAGAGTGTGGGGCAACTGGGCAGAAAGTGTTCACAATCATCATTGTGGTAGATGCATCATTGGCATCATCAAGGGTTTTGAGATATTCTGGATCGGTGTTGGTACCTTTGTAGGGATTGGTCATTTTCAGAACGTAGACGAGAAAGTGCAACTCGTATATGTCTGGGAAGTGTGTATTCAAATGGATATGTGTGGGGTGGAATGGGTTAAAACTTAATTGAAAGGGATTTTTTTTTTTTTTTTTTTTTTAACTAAGCGTCGGGTTACTTCGATCAGTTTATGATTTGTCAGTTTTGTGTTTGTTGGGTCGTAGGGTGGGGAGGTTTGCGGGGGATAAGTGAGCATAGGTTGCTGAAGAGTGCAATTGGGGTAAGCTTTTTATTTTTATTTTGTGTTTTAGGGATGTTATGCCGTTGTGGAGTGGTATGGATGGCAAGGATATAGGATTCATGCAAAGAATTTAGGGCCGAGCATATTTAGGGTGGATTCTTTTGTGAGTCTTTTTTATCTCGTTTTGTAGGTGTTAAGTATTTGTGGGTGCAAAACAGCCGGTTATTGTTCTGAGTGAATTGTTTTGTGTAGTTTGCAACTGTTCATTTACGTGGCGGTAAAAGGAGGGGAAGTAGGGTGGTTTGGAGGGTTTTAGGGATGGTACTGTGTTAGCATGTTTCTAGATGTTTGGGATTTTGTTGATTTGCTAAGAGAAGTCAGTGACACATGTAAGTGCTTGTAATGCAACTTGGCCAGAGTGTTTTATGTGAAAGTTTCATATTTTGTCAGGGGCTTTAGTAACAGAGTTCTTTAAGGTTATAATTGCGTTTCTTCTGTCGAAGGGAATGAAGAGTTGGTGAGCAGTTGTTTCTCGACGTATTTCGGGGTGAGGTTAGTGTGTGGTGATTCTTTGATAGTAGTTCATGAGTATGTTTACGTGTTCTTTGGAAGAAAGGATGTCAATGAATTGTGTCAAGAATTAGTCATATATTGGGATTGGGATGGTATGGGGAATGTCGATCTTTCATGTGCGTCAGCATTGGTTGCTTTGAGTTTTGTGGTTTATTGTGTTGAGAAAGGAGTACCAGTATGCAGCTTGCATTAGGTTGGTGACGGTGTTGTTCCCAGCTCCGTTTTGGTCTGGTTTTCCTGTTTTTGGCACGTGGTATTGTCCGACTTAGTTTCTTTGTTTTATAAGGTCTGAAGCTTCTGGGAAGAAGTTTGGGTTATAATTCTCCTTAATGACATGTTATTTTTTTTTTTTTTTTTTTTGGGGGGGGGGCTTGGTTGGCGATGATTATATAGTGAGAGATTACATGATACAGTGAAGTTCTTGAGCTTGGATTTCATGTACCGTATAGATATTGTTTGATCTGATTCCCTTCCTTTTCTGTTTGCGTTGGGTGGGTTAGGTGTAGAGTTATCAGAATGGGTACGTTGCCAGGAAAGAGTTCATGTAGTGTGCCCCAGGTGGTCCTTGCGTGCAGTGCTGATGTGCAAAATGAATGCCTGGCGAGGTTAACTGTTGGAGGTGGTGAACTGGGAGTCTGATTTGTTGGATGCGTAGGTTGAGGATGTTGAAGAGTTCAGTTGGTTTATGAGCAGTTAGTTCATCTTTGGGATTTTGTGTGTGAGTCTTTAGATATGGAGGATAGTGGGCATTGAAATATCCACATTGGAAGATGTTGGGTGTGATGGTTTTGTTTGGTTCTGCGGTTAAGGAGAGCAAAGGAAGGCAAATTGGAGGGGGAGGTATGTAATTGATAATTATGTTATAGCTAGTGCTGTGTGGTTCTGTTTTTATGAGGTGTATTTCAAGAATGTTGTCATTATTTGTGATCTGGTTTTGCATGGAGTAGAGTCTGTGAACTCAATATCTTTGTGTTTAAACGCCGCGTGTCCTCCTTATCCATGTTGCCTGCCTTGTCTTAGGGTTGCGTGTATTCTAAAAAGGAGCCATTAAGGATCTGGGTGTGAGTCTGATTTTTTGGATGAGTGATATGTGTATAATCCATTCTTGAGGAAGGTTGAGTCTGTGTGTGTGTGTGTGTGTGTGTGTGTGTGTGTGTACTTTTGTTGTTATTATTGTTGAATTGCAGGATGATTAATAAGAATAGGGTTCTGTAGAGTAGACGGGGTTACCTGATGAAAGGAGGAGTGGTGTATTTTGCGTTCTTTCATATAGAATGCATATTTCAGGAGTGTAATGGTTTGGGAGGTTGAAGAGGGTGTGTGTACACGGTTGTTTGTTGGTTGTCCATTGTTCTGAGTGGTCATATATGGAGGACAGTGAGGCGGACCGCTGGAGACTTTGACGGAGTAGTGCTTTTTGGTTATTGAAGGTACTGCATTGTAGGTAAGCGTAATTTAATGGTCCTTGGCTGTGTTAATGTTGACAGCTTGCATTGGTATGTATATTATATATATATATATATATATATATATATATATATATATATATATATATATATATATATATATATATATATATATATATATTCCTTCTAATCCACGGGAAAATGGAACACGATAAGTTCCGAAGTGCACTTTCGTACAATGATCACATCATCAGAGAAGATACAAGAAAGAAATGTAACAGTCAGTTGATATGCAATGAAGAGACGTAGCTAGAACACCAATTGGATTGGTAAACAAGTGACTTTTCGAATGGAGGTCGGGGGCGTTTATAGGAATATATATATATATATATATATATATATATATATATATATATATATATATATATATATAGATATAGATATATGTGTGTGTGTGTGTGTATGAAGGTTAAAAGGCTGGAAGATGCTAAATATGAATTAGAGCGGTCGGATATTTTCAGTATTTACATAGTAAAAGTATGAAAGATAATTGGGTAATATTTACTTTTAATTCTGGGAATCAGTAAATATGTATAGGACTGAAGGTACTTGTATTAATGCTTTTCATAGTTGAGTTATCAGGGCCTGTGATGTTCCATTGACCGAGTTGGTACTGGCCTGGTAGGTAAGGAAACTAATCAATTTAGTGTTTTGAAATGGTAATAGTGTTCGTTAGGCTGGAGTGTGCTATAAGGCACTGTAAGCACGGTAAAGTAAAAAAAAAGAAATGATGTGGGTCTAAGTTCTCGAGCATAGACATTAGGTATATCACTACCTAGTTCAGTGGGTGAAACTTCATTGGCACATTAAGGGACGTGGGAGAATAAGCTTTCGTTGTACCCTTGTATTTCATGATGCCTTTGTGTGATCTCTGGTGGTTAAACGTACCGTATAGATGCTCTATCACCAGCCGCGACACACTCTCCTGAAGGGGGGAGGTTTGACTAGGTGGAGTTGAGGAGGTACTCTCACAACTGGGAGGATGGTAGGGTTTCAGTCGTCAGAATGTGAAGGGTCAATGGTCGTGGTGGATGTGACCGCCAGTTACAGTGAAACTGATAAGAGATGGGAAGGTATCCCCTTATCTTTAATAATAAATTTGATATGGTTGAAATAGACTACACCTCCGTATGTGCGTTTCCTATGGCTTGAGGTTATTTTATATCGTCTTATCCCCTGCGATGCCAATTACAAATCCTTATTTATGAGGATGGTGAATGATTTTCCCTTAAAAAGATTTCGGGATTGCTATACGTCCCCATGAAATATAAAAGCTGATAATGAACTGTACATTTTTTGCTGTTTGTCTCTCAGTCCCATAGACTGAGGTACTCTCACAGAGACCTTTCCTTGTGTAGCTTTATACAGCTGTTAACTCCGACATTATTGTCACAGGCAGTTCAGTCAATTTAAGCCCTGTGTTTCTAGTAACATCAATATAGACCATTCGCGACCATATCTTGATTTTTTTTTTTTTTTTTTTTTTTTTCTTTTGCCAAATCTTTCCTCACCCTCAGGTACCTTACACTATCGTCAGGGGAAGGCATTATGGTTCATAAGATCGATGCTGCCGTCGGTGATCACCTGCTTTGTCTGCTGGCTGTGTCTTGGATGGGTTTCATTTGGTGCGAGGATCGGTGGGTAGCTATACTTGCTGCTTCTCTTGTGCTTTAATATGGTTGTCCATGAGATACTTTAAGGAGCTATCTTCCATGCTGTCTAGACTTATGTTCTCATTTTCATACTAGTTCGCCGTTTCTCTCGTAGCGAGGTAGAACCAGGTACACACGAAGAACAGCCTCATTGCTCACAGCGACTCCAGGTGTCATGTACGATTCACAGATTCCGCTAGCTCTTCACAGCTAAGCCCCAGAGCCCTTTTTTATGGTTCCTCCTACCCACTTCAGATGCTCGTGTTCAGCCCACGGACATCACATCGCTCCCTGTATACCATAGCGCTCCAGTTTGTTCTGTCCCATGCACGCCTCTCACCCTCTTGCATATTGTATAGCCGATAAATCGAAAACTTCATTCATTCTAACCTTCTATCTCTTTCGCGGTCTCTCCTTCCTCCCTGCACCTTCTTCTGACATATATATCCTCATAAAACGTCCATCTTCACTGATCATCTTCATGCCTAGATAATTCACTTTATCTAGATTCTTCTTTCATTTTCGAACCATCATTTCGTCAGGTATGTGGCAGTGCAGTTGGTGCACTTAGTTACCACTAGTGACACATACAGTTATGAAACTACAGTGAAACGGATTCGGTGGTATAACTGTTGTGACGCAGCTACCGTCACGCAGCTGCATAGAGAGAGAGAGAGAGAGAGAGAGAGAGAGAGAGAGAGAGAGAGAGAGAGAGAGAGAGAGAGAGAGTTACAGTGGAACACTTGCAAAAACAGTTCCAGGACACAGGAATATTTTGTTCCAGCTACAGTCATCCTTGTGCAAATACACTACGAATAGTAAGACGGCTACTTTAACACAGCTACACTGACACGAGCACGAGAGATATATACCGTAACACTATATCAGCTGTAAGGATACAGGTAGTGACAAGCCAATGGTGCATCGTAAGAAGAGACTGTGCATTGATCCAGCCACATCTGAGAAATATACTTTGCCCTGTGAAATGTGTCTTGTGTGGGAACAGAGCTTCACTCACAGGTAAAAGCAAATTTTTAGTCATGCATGTACTGTGGCACCGATTCTGTTGCACAGACTGAGTGACAACTGTTACTGCCAAAAAGCTTAAAATTCTCGTTTTTTATTCATAAAACCCTGGTGATGGGACGACAATAACGCAGCTATAATGTAAAAGCTACATGTACACAGCAGCTATAGTGACGGAACTACGTC